>NC_053022.1:183292424-183316635 GCF_003073215.2 Triticum urartu | reverse complement strand
AGAGAGAGATTCGGTGTGCCCTGAGAACGAGGTACGTGCGACTCCTATCGATATTTGTCGGCACATCGGGCGGCTTTGCTGGTCTAGTTTTACCATTGTCAAAATGTCTTGTAACCGGGATTCCGAGACTGATCGGGTCTTCCCGGGAGAAGGTATATCCTTCGTTGACCGTGAGAGCTTATGATGGGCTAAGTTGGGACACCCCTGCAGGGTATAAATTTTTGAGAGCCATGCCCGCGGTTATGCGGTGGATGGGAATTTGTTAATATCCGGTTGTAGAGAACTTGACACTTAATTTAATTGAAATGAATCAACCGCGTGTGTAGTCGTGATGGTCTCTTTTCGGCGGAGTCCGGGAAGAGAACACGGTCTCGTGTTATGCTTGAACCTAAGTAGCTTCAGGATCACTTCTTGATCACTTATAGCTTCTTGACCGTGTGTTGCTTCTCTTCTCGCTCTTATTTGCGTATGTTAGCCACCATATATGCTTAGTGCTTGCTGCAGCTCCACCTCACTACCCTTTCCTTCCCTTAAGCTTAAATAGTCTTGATCTCGCGAGTGTGAGATTGCTGAGTCCTCGTGACTCACGGATACTTCCAAACAGATGTTGGTGCCGATGATGCCAGTGCAGGGAACGCTACCGAACTCAAGTGGGAGTTCGATGAGGATTTGGGCCGTCACTATGTTTCTTTTCCGGATGATCAGTAGTGGAGCCCAGTTGGAATGACCGGGGATCTAGCATTTGTGGTTGTCTTCCTTTATTTTGGTTCCGTAGTCGGACCTTTGGTTGTACCTTGGATGATGTATGAATTATTTATGTATTGTGTGAAGTGGCGATTGTAAGCCAACTCTTTATCCCTTTCTTATTCAGTACATGGGATGTGTGAAGATTACCCCTCTTGCGACAAGCCTACCATGCGGCTATGCCTCTAGGTTGTGCCCCGACACATGGGAGATATAGCCGAATTGTGGGTGTTACAAGTTGGTAATCAGAGCCATCCCCGACTTAGGAGCCCCCTGCTTGATCGAATCGCTGACGTTGTTGAGTCTAGAACAAAATGTTTTGAGTCTTAGGATTATATATCAGAGAGTAGGATTCTTTTTACTCCTCAGTCCCTTCGTCGCTCTGGTGAGGCCCCTGGACGTAGAATTTTTCACTCTTCTCTCCTCAAATTTCACGAAAAAAAATTTAGGATCACGTGGGTATCTTGGAATAGTTCCGATAGTCTTGTGACGAGAACATTGTTCTTGGTGCCTCCTGACATTTAGGGGTTGTGACAGTGTCCCAGGGAGTTGAGCTCCGAGGTGTTGTCGTCACAATTTTATCGTTGTAGTTCTGGAATACCTGAGTTCGCCGACATCGAAAATCTCTTTTATGCAGTTGTTGGTGAGATAACCTCGACGCCACCCAGTACTGGGGCAGGAGTTCGGGAGTATTGCCGTAACTCGTATAACGGATGCTTTTCGAAGGGTGAGGTACATGATTTCTGAAGGTTTCTTGGTTATGTGTTGAAGGATGGATACAACTGGATGTAGGAATTGCTAGTTTGGGTGAGATATTATGCTTGCCCTGTATCCCCAACACCTGATTGCATAACCAGAAAGTTTTGGGAGTTCCATAGGTGGGAATTCAAGTAGCTCTAGTATATTCTTCCCGCAGATATTTGGTTTGTGATTGGGTAATCCTTACCACTTATTTGTTCATATCCGTACCTTGTTGCTTTATTCATCTACCTTTATCTAAGTGGCTTCTCCACTTAATGGGCGTGTGATGATTTACTTTGGAATTCATTCGTTCATCCTTGTTCGACTGTTTATTGTGAAGACTTTATGTTGCAATTTCAATCCATTGATTCAGCTTGAATATCTGTCTTTCAAAATTCTAACGGATGTCAACCTCTTTGGGATGGCTCCTCCAACGCGTCAGAATCCGAACCGCAATGATGGGGATCAGTCAAACCCTCCGCCACCACCTCCACCTCCGGAGGCATGGCAAGCTGTCATGGCAGCCACCAACACCAACACTCAAATGCTTTTGCAACTCTTGCAAGAGCGCAACCAAGGGCAAGGCAACCAAGGAAATCAAGGCCAAGGCAATAATCAGCCTCAGTTTGCTACCCTCAACCAGTTCCTCGCAAATTAGTTGAAGTCCTACAGCAACTGTGTCAAGGCCACAGACGCCGACGACTGGCTCGTGGATATCTGCAAACATTTTGAATGTAGCAATGTCAGACCTAAGGACTTTGTCAAGTTTGCATCGTTTCAACTCAAGGACCAAGCTGCTGAGTGGTATCAACAATACAGAGATTCCAGAGGAGGTCGTGTGATTACCTGGGATGATTTCCGCCGAGATTTCAAAGCTCATCACATTCCACCAAGTGTAGCTGAGAGAAAGCGTGAGGAGTTCCGCAATCTCAAGCAAGGCAGCATGTCCGTGTATCAATACAATATCCAGTTTCAGAAACTTGCTCGCTTTGCTAAACAAGACGTCCCTGATGAAAAGAGTATGATCTATCAATTCAGAGGTGGCCTCAGAGAAGATCTGTAATTAGCTCTCGTGCTTCTTGAGCCGACCAAGTTCGATCAATTCTATAACATGGCACTAAAGCAAGAAGCTGCTCAGCTCAAGTGTGAGGCATCTAAGAAGAGAGTCATGGATGCAGTTCAATCTTCTTCTTCATCACAAGTGGCAGCTAAGCAACAGAAGTTCTGGTTGCCTCCTCCTCCGTTTCGCCAGTCTTACCAGCAGAAGAGAAAAGGTGGCAATGGATCTTACCACCCACCCAACCCAGGCTATCAGAACAAAGCTCGGTCTCAAACTCCAAGGTCAAGTGCTCCTTATCATCGGCCGCTCCCAGAGGTTACTTGCAACAAGTGTTAGCAAAAAGGGCACTATACAAACAAGTTCTTCAACCAAAGGCGCCTTCCGCCTCCTCCTCCTGTGAGATCTTCCAGCAATGTAGTGGTCAAGCATAATCCCAAGCATGCTAAGGTGAACATGATGAACGCGGCTTAGGCAGAGGATTCTTTAGAAGTGATCATGGGTAATCTTCCTGTTAATGATATTCCTGCAAAAGTTCTATTTGATACTGGTGCGTCGCATTGTTTAATTTGAAGACCTTTTGCATCAAAGCATGAGTGGGGTTATCAAGAATTGCCTAGAACGTTATCAGTTGTGGCCCCTGGTAAGAAAATGTCAGCTAATAATTGTGTCTCGGATGTTTCTATCAAGATGGGAAACTATAAATTTCTGTCTTATCCAATTGTTCTTGGTGACTCGATATTGATCTAATCTTGGATGGACTGGCTTTCCTAAGCAACAAGGCTCAGCTTGATTGTGCCTGCTAGGCAGATTCAATGACACTCTTCTGAGGATGTGATCATCTATGCCGCTCGTGACGAAACCATTCGAACTGTTTCTCTCAATGAGAAGGGCGAGTTGAATGACATTCTCTCATATTCCAGTCGTTTGTGAATATCGAGAACGTCTTTCTAGAAGAACTTCCGGGAATGCTCCTCACCGGCCGGTTTGAATTCGTTATCAAATCTTGAGCCTGGCACTGGAACCTATGCAAGTGTCCTACAAAGCTTGGACCAAAGGAATTGAAGGATATTGAAGAAACAGCTTGATGAACAAGAGCGTCTGGGTCTGATCAGCCCGAGTCATCTCCATGGATTGTGGTTCTTTTTGTCCAGAAAAAGGATGGCACGGACCGACTTTGTGGTCGACTACCGCATTGAACAAGAAGACAATAAAGAACAAGTACCCACTTCCCAACATCAATGAGCTTTTCGAGCAACTTAAAGGTGCTCAAGTATTCTCCAAGCTTGACCTCCGTATGGGTTATCATCAGATTCGCATTCGTGAACAAGATATCCCCAAGACAGCATTCAGAACAAGCTATGGTTCTTATGAATATACTGTCATGTCTTTCGGCCTTGTCAATGCTCCTCCAACATTCTCTCGCATGATGAACTTCATCTTCAACCCTACACAAATGATTTCGTCCTGGTGTATCTCGATGATATCTTGGTCTTTTCCAAGAATAAGGAGGATCATGCCAAGCATTTGAGATTGGTACTCGACAAACTCAGAGAGCATCAATTCTATGCGAAGTTTTCCAAGTGTGAGTTCTGGCTTGATGAAGTTCTTTACCTTGGTCATATCATCTCCGCCAAGGCATCGCTGTTAATCCCGAGAAGGTGTCTGCAATTGTGAATTGGGAGCCTCCTCAGAATGTCAAGCAGCTCCGCAGTTTTCTTGGGCTTGCAAAGTTAGTTCGAAGATTCGTTGAGAATTTCTCTAAAGATTGCAAAGCTATTTCCACCTCCTCTAGAAGCATGTCAGTGTGTCTGGAGCCCTGAAGTGTGACATTGCTTTCACACCCTCAAAAGAGAAGTTAGTCACAGCTCTGTCTTGACTCCTCCTATGAATCCAGCCATTTGAAGTTTCTGTGATGCCTCCTTACAAGGTCTCGGTGATGTGTTAATGCAAGAAGAAAGTTGTGCTATACTCTCGTCAGTTTGAAAGCCCACGAAAGGAAACTACCCCATCACGACCTTGAGTTGGCGATTGTACCATGCATTATTAACGTGGAAGACATCTCTTGTGGGAAGGAAAGTGGACATCCTTCACAGATCATAAGAGCCTCAAGTACATCTTCACTCCAACCCAACCTCAACCCCAGGCAGACTCGTTGGTCGAAATGTTCAAGAATACAATCCGAGTATTGAATATACTCCAGGCAAGGCCCAATGTCATGCAGATGCTTGAGGCAAGGAAAAGGCTTACTGCAACAGCTTAATATCAGGCCCTTCCAACGGATCTTTGTGAAGCTTCCGCAAACTGAAATCTCCAATGTTCCTCAGGCTTCTTGCCAACCTCTCAAAGTCTCTCCTACTTGGAAGATAAAATTTGTGAGCACAACTTGATGCCATGTGAAGAAGGTGAAACATGGGATTGCCAAGAGCCAACGAAATACAAGTGTTATCGCATTGATGAAAAGACAACTCTATTCTTCTAGGACCGATTGGGTTCCTAAAGGTGATCTAGGAAAGTCATTTTGAATGAGGCGCACTAATTCCCTTCTATCCAATTCATCCTGGAAGTACGAAGATGTACCATGACCTGACAGTCGTAATTGGTGGACTCGAATGAAAAGCGAGAAAATTGCTCAATTCGTGAATGAAATGTGATGTCTACAGAAGGGTGAAAGTAAGAACACAACGCCAGCTAGTCTCCTCCAACCTCTTGCCTATTCCAGAAATGGAAGTTTGAACCATATCAAGATGGACTTCGCTACTGAATTTCCCGAAGTCCAAGCGGTGGAAATGATGCTAATCTTCGTTGCCCATCGACAAGATTACTAAAGTGCTCCATTTCCTTCCATCAAAGAATCATCACAGCAGCTCAGCGGTAGAGCTAATACACCTCCAGGATTGGTCTCTTTGCATGGCATTTCGCAATTGATAATCTTCAGATCGTGGAAGCATTTCACCTCCAAGTTTCTGGGACTCCTACCAGAAGGCCATGGCACCAACATTCGCTTCAGCACAGCTTTGCATCTCAAACTAGTCGCCAAGTGCGACGTCATCAAATCTTGAAGATATGCTTCAGGTCTTGTGTCATTTCCTTTCGGGTACGAAGTGGGAAGATTGTCTTCCATATGCCGAGTTCTCCTACAACAATAGCTTCAAGCGAGTTCGGGCAAAGGCCCATTCGAAATTCTCTATGCAAGAAAGTGTCGTACTCCTCTCAATTGGTCCAGAAGACTGGTGAACGCCAACTTCTTGCAATGGACTTAATCACAGAAGCTGAAGAATGTGTAAAGTCATCCATGAAAATCTCAAAGCCGCGCGCAATCGCGTCAGAAGAGGTTACTAATGATAGCAAGCACCGTGACCTTGGCTTTCGAGATCGGAGACCATGTCTACCTCCGCGTCTATCCATGAAAGGCACTCGTCTCTTCGGTATCAAAGGGAGCTTGCCCCTAGATACATGGGTCCTTTCAAGATCATTGGAAAAAGAGGCGACCTCGCCTATCAACTTGAACTTCCATCTAACTTTGCAAATGTGCACGATGTGTTTCACGTGTCACAGCTTCGCAAGTGCTTCAAGACTCTTGAGCGCACCATCAACTTCGAAGAGATTGATCTTCAAGAAGATTTGTCTTATCATGAGCATCCCGTTGCTATTCTTGAAGAAACCGAGCGCAAGACTCACAACAAGTCAATCAAATTCCTGAAAGTGAAATGGTCACACCATTCCGACCAAGAAGCCACCTAGGAATGCGAGGATCACCTCTGTTCTGAATATCCTGAGTTCTTTCAGTCCTAGATCTCGGGACGAGATCCTCTCGTAGTGGTGGAGTGTTGTAACACCCCGGATGTAACTTGCCATATTTGTAACTCCGACTCTTGCCATTTTTGGCTTTAAGTTATGAGATTCCCTTCGCGGTTGGGGTTTTGACTTTGTTTTGCATTTGTTCATGTCATCATGTGCATCGCATTTGCATTCGTGCTCGCCTCATGCATCCGAGCATTTTCCCTGTTGTCCGTTTCGCAATCCGACACTCCTACATGCACCGGCGCACCCCTCTTGTCACTTTTCATGAGCGGGTATTAAACGTTCTCGGAATGGACCAATATTTGCCAACTGGCCTTGGTACACCACCGGTAGACCGCTTGTCAAATTTCGTTCCATTTGGAGGCCGTTTGATGCTCCAACGGTTAACCGGGTAACCGCAAAGGCCTCTTTTGTGTTGCAGCCCAACACCCCTCCAAAACGGCCCAATAACCCATCTAAACCATCTCCATGTCCTCCGTCGTCGGATCACAATTGTGTGGGTGAAAACCGCACCTCATTTGGACATTTCTACCTCCGTCTACCTATAAATATGTGCCTCTCCCCGAAAAATTCACGGATGAAACCCTAGCTTCTTCCTCCTCCCGCCGCCAGACGTGTCCACGCCGCCATCGAACGTGTCTACCGCGCCCTCCAAACAATTCTCTGCGCCACCATCGTCCCTTCCCTCCCCGCGCGCCTCCTCTTCTCTCTCTCCGCGGCGCCGGCCCGCCGACCATCACTGGACGCGCATCGCCCCGACCGCTCGCCCAGCACACCGGCTGGCCACGCCCCATGCGTCGCCACCGATGCGCCATCGCACCAGCGCCGCCCCCTGCTTCTGTCAGCCTGCCAACCACCGAGCGCACCAGCGCCAGCCCACCTGCCGTGCTCCACCGCCCCAGCCGCCCGTCGCCTCTCTGCCGCAGCGCCGCCGCGTCCCACGACGTCCGGAATGCCGGCCGGATCTCACCCGCCGGCCCGGTTCCCATCATCTCCGGCGACCCCGCCGCCATCTTCCTCCACTCCGGCGAAGCTCCGGCGAGATCCCGGAGGGTGGACGAGATCCACCACTCCCTCCATCCAAACGCCGCCCGCCGTCCCGATCCACTCTGTCCTGGTACCACCTCGTCCAGCGTTGACTTTCGCGGAGGTATAAATTTCACTAAGTCTTTTCCCTGCAATATTTTTATGCCTCCTTCATCGCATCATATCTCGGTGACCGTGGCTCCGATTCATGCATATGATATGTCAAAATGTTTGTCTCGTTGAGCTCTCCGTGCTAGAAGCATTTCCATGCATGTTCATGTTCATTATGATGCCATTTTAATTTATGCAATAGTGCTATAAAATGTTAGCTGTTGGTACTTATCAGATCATGAGGTTTTGTCATTTTTGTTGCATTTGATGTGTGCATCATATGGGCATGAGGTCTACATATGTTTTGAACTACAACATGCCATCTTTATAGGGGTGCTTGTCTTGTATTTTTGTGATCTGCGTGGTGACTAGCACAAGCATGCAAACTAGGCTTCGTGGTGTTCCTGTTTTCAGGGACTTAGGGTTTTGCGAAGTCTTTGCATGTCGTTATTTTGATGCCATGTAAACTTGATGCTACAGTGACATACATGCTTATTTTGAGTTACTTCAGTAAGGATGTTTTGAACATGTGGTTATGCTCTATCCATCCATTCCCCTGTTTGCAATTATGGAGTTGTCTAGCATGTCTTGTTCTTGCTCTACTTTTGCTATATAATGTTCCTGGCACAAGGTTAGCATGTTAATCAATTTTGCCATGGTTGTTGCTAGTGATCCATGCATCCTATCAACTTGCTCTTGCCATGGTTAGCTTCATGAACATGTCATATTGTTGTTGGTCTGCTTGTTTTGTTATGCAATGCTTTGTGGTGAGTGGCATGAGCTCACAAAGTTGCTATCATAATTCTGTTTATGCCATGCTCTGTTTTTCTGCTAAGTCTGAAACTGTTAATAAATCTTGCTATGTTTACATGGGTGCCATCATATCTTTTGTGCCTTTTTGGCTCATGTTCAGTAAGGGACTTTTGATCTATGCTTTTTGTAGAATCGTGCCATGCCTTGGTTTGCTATGTTATGTTCCTGTAGCATGATGTTTGCTTGCTATAAACTTTGCCTCCTGATGTTGTTTTTGCCATGTTAGTAATTTCTCTAAGTCTGTGTAGCTGATATCTTTTGCACTTTTGCCATGCTTGTTTGAACCTGTTCTAGTGTGATTTAGCTATAGCTCGGTGTTCATGTTTTGTCAAGCATCTCTTGTACATCACTGCCATATGCTTTGTTGCTATGTTCGAGTGCAGTAGCTTAGTTTCTTGTTGCATTCTAAGTGGCATCGTGCTGTTAATCGCAGTTTTGCGTCATTCTTGTGATGCTTGCCATTTGCAAACCGTGCATCCATTTCCGGTGATCTTTATATCGATTTCAACCGAAATCATCTCATATTTCCAGCGGCATACTTGGTTTGCCAAGTGGATGCCTTGATCATTCTTTCCCTTCCGGAGCACGCATATGCATTGCATATCACATCTCCCATATTGCCATGTATTGCATCATGTTGCTTGTGCATTGCACCGTGATTGATTGTTGGTCCTTTGCTTGTGTTCTTGCTTTGGGTAGAGCCGCGAGACGAGTACGTGACTGAGGAACCTGTTGAGTACGCTAACGAGGATCAAGCTTTCCACAACTCTGAGAACTTTGCAGGCAAGATGACCATACCCTCGAAATCACTTCTATCTTTACTTTGCTAGTTGTTCGCTCTATCGCTATGTCGCGCTACCTACCACTTGCTATATCATGCCTCCCATATTGCCATGTCAGCCCCTAACCCACCTTTCCTAGCAAACCGTTGTTTGGCTATGTTACCGCTTTTGCTCAGCCCCTCTTATAGCGTTGCTAGTTGCAGGTGAAGATGAAGCTTGTTCCTTATTGGAACATGGATATGTTTGGGATATCATTATTATCTCTTATTTACTTTAATGCATCTAGATACTTGGTAAAGGGTGGAAGGCTCGGCCTTATGCCTGGTGTTTTGTTCCACTCTTGCCACCCTAGTTTCCGTCATACCGGTGTTATGTTCCTTGATTTTGTGTTCCTTGTGCGGTTGGGTGCTATGGGAACCCCTTGATAGTTTGCTTTGAATAAAACTCCTCCGGCACAGCCCAACCTTGGTTTTACCATTTTCCTACCTACCACCATATACCTTTCCCTTGGGTTCTGCAGACTCAAGGGTCATCTTTATTTTAAACCCCCCCCCCCCGGGCCAGTGCTCCTTAAGTGTTGGTCCGAACTAGAGTCCTTTGCAGCGCCACCTCGGGGAAACTCGACGGTTGGTTTTAGTTGTATGGAGTGCTCATCCGGTGTGCCCTGAGAACGAGATATGTCGTGGATTTGTCACAGCAGATGTCCTAGTGTGAGGACTTAGTCGTGAGGCCAACGCATCTATGCGGTAGCTTGAAGGGGTTGGTCAGAATCGAGAGACGTGAGGTGGATCAAGACATAAGACAAGGATTTAGATAGCTTCGGGCCCCGGGAAACATCATCCGGTAATAGCCCTACATGCTGTTTGTGGCTAGATCTCATTATGTTCATGAGAGAGTCACCGGTAAGCCGGCTCTCCTCTAGTTGTGTCTAGCCCTAGAGATTATTGCTTCTTGCTCGTCCCTCTTTGGGAGCCCTGCCCCTCCTTATATATATATGTGTTAAAGGGGCGGGTTACATGACTAGTCCTAGTAGGATTAGGATTACTCTATTACAAGTGGAGTCCTAGTCTTACTTCCTTTTGTAGGAGAATATTCCTTATGCTTTCCCCTTAAGCCGGCCCACCAGAAACGTGAGCCGGCCTTCTGGGCCTTGGGCCTTATTGTCCGTATGACCTGCCCGTCGGGTTACTAATGAGTCGCCAAGATCGGGCGGGTCACACTTGAGTCGTCAAGCTCCGGGCGGGTCACAAGTGAATCGCCACACTCCAGCCGGGTCATACATCCGGCGGGTTACACCGTGGGGTATATCCCCGACATTAGCCCCCAGTTTAATTTTGATTTATCCATGTTAAACTGATCCCGCAACATAAACACAAGAACAAATTTGACAGGTTGTGCTCCGGGTTAAATTTTCTTGTAAGCCGGCACCTGATCATTCTTAAGTCCTTGACATTTTCTCCTAGAAAATCCGGGTCAATAGGCCAACTACATAATCCATTTGCTGACATTGGCTCTTTGTAAAGAAATATTATAAGAAATAATCCATTTGAGTCAGCCTTCAATGCTCTGATTTGACAAAAATATTGGTCTTGAAATATTCAACTGATATTCAGTCGGCTTAAAGATGTAGATCTTGCCGATTTATGATTGCCAAAATTGTCGGGTTATAAACAAATGATGCCGGGTCATGTAATTGTTGCTGATGTCGGGTTAATCTTATGATGACGCCAGGTCATTAACTTTGCAGATTTCTTCGATAATAATATAATACCCGATTTTCTCAAAACTGAGAATTTGACGTTATTCCTCCCTTATATGCATATCACCTGTAGCCCCCAAGTGTCGGGTTGTCATGCTTGCAGCAACCTGGGACTTGTAATTGCCTTATGCTCATAAAAATTTCAACCAGTGTAGCCCCGAAGGGCCGGGTCATTATGCAATAATGAGCAGGGACTTTGTAAATATGATCATGTAAACTTGAGCAGCAACGTGTAGCCCCCAAGGATCGGCTTAGTTAGATATTACTGAGCTGGGACTTTGTATATTCTTCAGTGATAATAACATCATATGATGTAATCTCCACCATGGGGCTTGAACCCACGTCCACAAGGTTAAGAGACTTGTACTCTACCAACTAAGTAGTGGATCTTTCAATATAATGAATTAAGGCTTGTGTACCTTGAATTTTTGACAGGAGCAATTGGTAGCCCCCAAGGGCCGGCTCATTACAATGTGATGAGTTGGGTCTTCAATAAGGTGAGCAAAAAATGACTTTGCATTAGCCCCCAAGTGTCATGGTGCATGCTTGCAGCGACATGAGACTTGCATATTTGATGTAATGTCAACTTGGATAATGTAGCCCCCAAGTGTCGGGTCGTAAGCCTGTAGGGACTCGGGACTATTCCTTCCATTGTAGAATAAACCATATCCATTGATAATATAATAACCATTGCGCTGAAGCGACTTTGAAGACCTTATATGTTGACAAGTAAATCCGGAGTTTAAATACCCGGCGGCTCTTGACCGGTGACGATTTAATACGCCTCCATTGTAAGCCAGAATTTTTATAACCCGGTGGCTTATAGCCTTTGAGAAAATCCAGAATGGATAATCATTTTGAAGCATCAATTTTAATGTTGAGCTTGGACTTAAGCATTTATATAAGTCCTAGTTCTAGAAATCCTGTATAGAGTTTAAATAACATACGCCCTGGCGACTTAACGTTAAAAGCCAGGGCGGGTGACAACCCAAACATAATATAGTCTTTATGCAAATATGGAAAAGACTAGAATTAAGGCCATTGAAGCCTAAACATACTGGCGGTTTAATGTCAAAGCCAGAGTGGGTTATCAAACCTCGCATATTTATATAATCAGGAAAACATACCTGTGGAATTGGCTCATACCGCTGGCTTATATCGCCGTATCCAATAAGGGCAATAATCCAATGATTGATACGTGCATGACTCCAATGGCGCAATTTTTAAATATATCGGTGGCTTAAAGTCCATAGCCAGGGCCGGTTTAAACATAATCATGTATAAAAAATATCATACATGTGATATTGAATCGTACTGTCGGCTTATGATACCTGTGCAGTAAGGGTGATAACCCAAAACTTAAAAGCCAAACCTTCCAAGTATTAATATTGCCATATGCTGGTGACTTATCAACCAAAATCAAGTCGGGTTAAATTTAAACCTCACTTATACTTACATCTGAACAAAAGGTCTGAAGCCAAAAACAAAGATTGATTCCAAAAACTTAAGCAAAATAGAAAGGCATATTTGAGGCTTCTGATTCGAATACGATCAGTAAACCGGACCAAAGGGGTTAAGCTAGGATTCGAATACGATCATGTAGCCCCAGTGGCTTTGGCATTGCGCCGATCAAGAGGGTACCAACAGTGGTGTTCTCTTTGGTTCGAATACGACCTATGTTTGAACAGGAAGCCCCCAAATGACCTTGAGAGGTTTTTAACGACCCTGATTCGAATACGATCCAAGTCGGACCCAAAAAGGGGTTAAGCTATGATTCGAATACAATCAAGAAGCCCCCTAGTGGGTTTGGCATTGCACCGATCAAGAGGGTACCGACAACTATGTTCTCTTTGGTTCGAATACGACCTATGTTTGAATAGGAAGCCCCCAAATAACCTTGAGAGGTTTTTAACGACCCTGATTCGAAAACGATCTAAGTCGGACCCAAAAGGGGTTAAGCTAGATTCAAATATAATCAGCCCCCAATGGTCTTTTGAAGCAGGGTACCTATGTTTGAGTTGTGCTTTGCAACAGACTCTCTTTGGTCCCTTTAATTTTTCTGAGAACTCGAACTTGCGAGAGATTAATTCTTTTTAAACTAGAAATTCTTAAACCGGATATTGAGAGCTTCAAAGCTTTGTGGGAGACAGACTTCTCTTGAGTTGGATTGTAAACCGGATATTGAGAGCTTCAAAGCTTTGTGGGAGACAGACTTCTCTTGAGTCGGATTGTAAACCGAGTATTTGAAAGCTTCAGTGAGACTGACTTCCCCTGAGCCGGATTTTAAACCGGACATTTGAGAGCTTCATCGATTTATGGGGGAGAGATGTCTCTTGAACCGTATTTTGAACCGGAATCCTTTCTGATGACCCGGAACTTCTTCATTGAGCCAGGATTTTGTAATTGTCATATACTTTTTAAGCCGGAAATTTTCTGACGGCCTTTAAATTTTCATCAATTTAGCAGCAGCCTCCGGGACCGGGTTATCTTTCCCTCCATCGTCTTGGTTTGCTGAAACTGGCAAGATTTGCTGAGTCATACTGAGCCATACCATTGTAGCCCCCGAGTCTTAAGACGACTCGAGGAGTTGTCTTGAGATTCTCCGTATTTGACCATAGTAGAAAGTGTATATCATTGATGTTGATAGTGCGATGTGAATCCACAGAATGTTGAGGTGACTGCGGCGGGTTATAAATGTTCCCATATGAGCCGTGTCAGCAACTTGGCCAATGATTCCTTCCAACTGGCTGCTCGAAGTTAACCAAACTGTAGTGGCGACTTGTGCGCCTGCCCATTGAGCCATCTAGTGCAGACGGCGGCTGATACTACATGATAATTTGCCTCCAATTTGTTGGAAGAAAAACCAGGCTACCCAAGCAGTGACTTGCTCATACTCAATAAACAGCTCATGCAGACAGGTGCGACCCGGTGTGTTGATGTAGACCAGCTCGCAAGAGACGAACGGTAAAGACGACCGCAACATCTGAGGCGACACAGACAGATGAGCCGGCCGTGGCGTTGTAAGCCGGTGCGGACGGGCGATTCGATCGCAGGCGTGGTAAAATCGTGCAGACTGGCGGTTCGGCCTCGTCATGTTGATATAAACTAGGCCGCAGAGGCGGCGGCTTGCACATATATTCATTGTGCATTATGGCATGGTCAGATGATGGCGCATCATAATAGTGGGGCGAGTCATATATCCATGACCCTTACTTTTGCATTAAACAATTGTCCTGCATACAAAAATACACAAACGAAAGTAACTGTTCTTTGACAAAAATGAATATATGCCAAAAAAATACTTAGAGGGATGTCACCGGATTCGCCCGAACAACAGATGATTCGGCTGCGATGTTGTAAGTTGGTTCGGTTGCGAGAGACGGCCACGGCGTTGTAAGCCAGTGCGGTTGTGAGAGACGGCCACGACGTTGTAAGCCGGTGCAGGAGCCCGTTGAGTAACGCGACACGGACGACCACCTGTGCCGAATGATGTTGGCGCGTCCCCATCTCCGCGGTATAATGCCACTTTGTAATGAATAATGGTCCTCGTAATTTGTCGGATGAGGGAAGACGCTGATAAAAGATTGATGAAATACCACTCTGCAAATGTCACAGTGCCTGTAATACTGTACCAGGTCTCCAAATTGAGTAGTAGTCCACCAACAACTAATCAAACCAGCCTTGACGTGATTGATATAGTAGTACTTTGCCTTTTGCTTTGACTGATTTTGACTACCATTGATCTGCTACAATTTAATAGTAGCATTTGCCCACTGGGACTCCTGCCAAGGGCCAAGGATCAACCATGACGACAGGGTGCAGGGGATCGGCAACGGCAGCCAGGTAATAGCCACTTGCTCCTTGTCTCCAAACCTCGTCTTCCTGACTCTAGTATATATGCGAAAAATCCTATTTGTCCAACTCTAAAGTCTAAACTCTGTTATCCCAACAAAGAAGTACAGCAGCCCAGGCAGAGTGACCCACGGTGAGCTTGGCGGAGGCGGCGTAAGGCGGCTCTGCAGCGCCCCGGCGTGTCCATGGTAGAGGGACACCGGCGAGGGCGGCTTGGAGAGGTGGAAGTGAGGCCGCTCGGCCAATGCCCAGGGCGACTCAGCGCAGCCCCTATCAAAGGATGGAAACAACACAGCGGGTCTCAGCCGCGGCCGCTCAGCGCGTGGCAGCGGTGGCTGAAACAAAATCATAGGGCGACCACGGCGACTTGGCGCGGTCATAGCAAAATCCAACTTTGTGCGATCTAAACCCTCTCCGGGTCGTGGTTACATCCGCGGTAGTAGCGGAGTCTCGACGTGTCCGCGAGTCGGCAGGTGCGCCCCCAGCCACAACAGCAGAAGCAGTAGGTGCTCAAAGCGAGGGTGTGGGCCTCAATGGCAGGTTAGTGGAACCGGCTTGAGGCGGGCCAAACCGCAGTCACGCGGAGCGACGGCAGAAACGGCTCGGGGGCGCGCCGGCGGTTCACCAGCAAAGGATGGTCAGCGCTGGCGGCTCAACAAAGGACCGCAACGGATGAGTACTTCCGAGTCGTGAGTTGTTCTACTGCAAATGTTGGTCCACATGCATGAAGTTTAGTCTTGGTCCATTGAGAAGTTGGTGGCGAGCCTGAGGAGCCACGCCATGCAAGTGTTGGAATTTGGAGCATGGCCGCTTTCGGTCTTATCCTGGGAACTTGTGTCCGTGAGAATTTTTGCTCTTCCGTGTAGCAAACAGAGATTAAAAAACTAATTTGAAGATGTCAGAACATGAGTAGTCTTCGGACTTGCTTTGATTAAACCGCAGATCATGCGTACGTCGGTTGTCTGCCTTTGGTTGTTACGACCAAAGAAAATAAACTAGGAACCGACACGGCCACGCGCAGAGATAGAAATTTGTGTTAGTCTCACACGGCTTGCCGTAACAGTTGTAGCGGAGAATCCAATCGGTGTCGACAACTTGCGGCGGCTCAACAGGCAACCAGCGCAACCCTAATCCTCTAGATCCTTCTCAATCTTGATCCAATCTTGCATATGCCAACCTCCAGGCTATCATGATCTTGATCAAAAAATGATGAATTTGCAGGCTCTATCCATGGTTGTCCTTTGCCGGTTTTCCCCGTGCGATCTTTCCGTGCCTTCTTGAGCGGGTTTTTTTCTTCATCAGGTTAATCGCGAGCTCCTCGATTCTAGGGGAGATCCCTCCCAGAACTCAACACCACCGTGCGCGAGCCCCACGGTGGGCACCAATTGTCATGGATTTGTCACGGCAAATGTCCTAGTGTGAGGACTTAGTCGTGAGGCCAACGCATCTATGCGGTAGCTTGAAGGGGTTTGTTGGAATCGAGAGACACGAGGCGGATCAAGACATAAGACAAGGATTTAGACAGCTTCGGGCCCCGGGAAACATCATCCGGTAATAGCCCTACATGCTGTTTGTGGCTAGATCTCATTATGCTCATGAGAGAGTCGCCGGTAAGCCGGCTCTCCTCTAGTTGTGTCTAGCCCTAGAAATTATTACTTCTTGCTCGTCCCTCTTTGGGGAGCCCTGCCCCTCCTTATATATGTTAAAGGGGCGGGTTACATGACTAGTCCTAGTAGGATTAGGATTACTCTATTACAAGTGGAGTCCTAGTCTTACTTCCTTTTGTAGGAGAATATTCCTTATGCTTTCCCCTTAAGCCGGCCCACCATAAACGTGAGCCGGCCTTCTAGGCCTTGGGCCTTATCGTCCGTCTGACCTGCCCGTCGGGTTACCAATGAGTCGCCAAGATCGGGCGGGTCACTCTTGAGTCGTCAAGCTCTGGGCGGGTCACAAGTGAATTGCCACACTCCAGCCGGGTCATACATCCGGCGGGTTACACCACGGGGTATATCCCTGACAAGATACGTGCGACTCCTATCGAGATTTGTCGGCACATCGGGCGGCTTTGCCGGTCTTGTTTTACCATTATCAAAATGTCTTGTAACCAGGATTCCGAGACTGATCGGGTCTTCCCGGGAGAAGGAATATCCTTCGTTGACCATGAGAGCTTGTGATGGGATAAGTTGGGACACCCCTACAGGGTATAAACTTTTGAGAGCCGTGCTCGCGGTTATGCGGCAGATGGGAATTTGTTACTATCCGGTTGTAGAGAACTTGACACTTAACTTAATTAAAATGAATCAACCGTGTGTGTAGCCGTGATGTTCTCTTTTCGGCAGAGTCCGGGAAGAGAACACGGTCTTGTGTTATGCTTGAACGTAAGTAGCTTCAGGATCACTTCTTGATCACTTATAGCTTCTCGACTGTGCGTTGCTTCTCTTCTCGCTCTTATTTGCGTATGTTAGCCACCACATATGCTTAGTGCTTGCTGCAGCTCCACCTCACTACCCTTTCCTACCCTTAAGCTTAAATAGTCTTGATCTCGCGGGTGTGAGATTGCTGAGTTCTCGTGACTCACGGATACTTCCAAACAGATGCAGGTGCCGATGATGCCAGTGCAGGGGACGCTACCGAACTCAGGTGGGAGTTCGACGAGGATTCGGGCCATTACTATGTTTCTTTTCCGGATGATCAATGGTGGAGCCCAGTTGGGACGATCGGGGATGTAGCATTTGGGGTTGTCTTCCTTTATTTTGGTTCCGTAGTCGGACCTTTGATTGTACCTTGGATGATGTATGAATTATTTATGTATTGTGTGAAGTGGCGATTGTAAGCCAATTCTTTATCCCTTTCTTATTCAGTACATGGGATGTGTGAAGATTACCCCTCTTGCGACAAGCCTACCATGCGGCTATGCCTCTAAGTTGTGCCCCGACACGTGGGAGATATAACCGCATTGTGGGTGTTACATGACGGAGGTGGTGAAACTATTCCGCAGGGGTTTGCCAAGCACAACGGTTTTAGGATGGGAGATGAACTAGAGGGAGAGGGGCGCCGGCACACTGCTTGGTGAATAGTGATGTCCCCCAAGGGCTGGCCCTACTCCTCTATTTATATGTTGAGCCCTGGGGACATTTCTTGGAGAAAGAGCCTCCTCAAAGTCAGTTTGGAACGCAAGGAAGAGTCCTTCTCGGTTTCCAGTACCAGACGCCACGGTCCTCGGCGTCCGGCACAGGGCCAGGCGCCATGGTCCCTCGCGTCTGGTCCTTGACCTCTGCAAAACTTTCTTTTGCACCGACCTAAAGGACGTGGGCCTTACCCCTTGGCCCAACCATATCGTCCTATATATCAATCTTTACCTCTGGACCATTCCGGAGCTCCTCATCATGTCCATGATCTCATCCGGGACTTCGAACAACATTCGGTCACCAACATACATAACTCATATAATACTATATCGTCAATGAACGTTAAGTGTGTGGACCCTACGGGTTCGAGAATAATGTACACATGACCGAGACGCCTCTCTGGTTAATAACCAATAGCGGGACCTGGATGCCCATATTGGTTCCTATATATTCTACGAAGACCTTTATCGGTCGAACCTTTATGACAACATACGTAGTTCCCTTTGTCCGTCAGTATGTTACTTGCCCGAGATTCGATCGTCGGTATCTCCATACCTAGTTCAATCTTGTTACCTGCAAGTCTCTTTACTTGTTCCATAATACATCATCTCGTAACCAACTCCTTAGTCACTTTGCTTGCAAGCTTCTTGTGATGTTGTATTACCGAGAGGGCCCAGAGATACCTCTCCATCATACGGAGTGACAAATCCTAATCTCGATTCACGCCAACTCAAAAGACACCTTCGGAGATACCTGTAGAGCATCTTTATGATCACCCAGTTATGTTGTGACATTTGATAGCACACAAGGTATTCCTCTGGTATCCGGGAGTTGCATGATCTCATGGTCGAAAGAATATGTATTTGACATTTAAGAAAGTAGTAGCAATAAACTGAATGATCATATGCTAAGCTAACGGAGTCCATCACATCATTCTCCTAATGACGTGATCTCGTTATCAAATGACAACTCATGTCTATGGTTAGGAAACCTTAACCATCTTTGATCAACGAGCTTGTCTAGTAGAGGCTCACTAGGGACACGGTATTTGTCTATGTATCGACACATGTATTTAAGTTTCCGGTCAATACAATTCTAGCATGAATAATAAAACTTTATCATGATTAAGGAACTATAATAATAACCACTTTATTATTGCCTCTAGGGCATATTTCCAACTTGTCTATATCAACATTGTCTAATTTTTGCATCGGGGTGCAGTGGATCATTGTATTTTACATGTAGTTCGGCATAGAAGGCTTCTAATAGAGTAATAGTTCAACTACCTTTTTGGTTGCATTTGTTTTTTGCGCCAACGGTCAAACAATTAGATGTTCTTTGTCAAAGTCAAATAATAGTGAAACGATTACCAACGCCTGCCGAATCATTCAACCAGCTCCGCCTTAATTTCTCGGCTTTTGGTTCTTATACTAATGACATGGCGATGAATAGTTATTTCCATATGGTTTGGCTAAAAAGGTTCTAATGTTTTGTAAGTTAAGCGAGTTATATGCCAGATGCAACAGATAAGTTACGCAAGGTATGTGACAAAACTTTTATATGATATCATCTTTTCTCCACCACGCACCACAGGCCCTTTGTGGATCATTCATAAAACGTGTTGTTCATGAGTTGCTTTGCTTCTTGGCTGCGATCGTTCTTTGCACCAAGGGCACATGTGTCATCTAGTTTCTAGGTGTAAAATGGCATATGTAATCATGTGAAGCATACCAACAGCCTCCACATTATCATAGTTGCGGCTGTTCAGGTTTGTGTATCGCTCTTGATCTCGCATGAACATTGAGACATGTGTTATAGCGCGCGTTGTGTGCAATAGGCCTCCTCAGTAAAGCTACAATAAGGAGCTTGGGAACTGGCGATGGCTGAGGCGACCACACTCCTCCGGTGGGCAGATGTGGGGGTTGAGGAGGACAGCGCCAATGCGGCAGTAGCTGCTGCTGGGATGTTTCGCCCGGCCCGGCGCTTCGGCGACCACCTCGCAGAGGCCGTCGCCGGCACCCTTCCCGGTGTCCCTAGGTCGTCCTCCCCGTCCCCCTTCCCCTCCCTCTTCCTTTACAGAGAGTGACGCACGCCCCTGCTGCACCACCTTCCCCATCGCGTTATGGCATCAGCCGCGGGGCTGGCCGCCGAGGCCGTGGGGCCCGGGCTTCGTCTTGGGGGTTGGCCGGGAGAGCGGACTTGGGGCTGGCCGCGGTCTCATGACGGCGGGACTCGTCGGCGCAGCTGGGTCCGCCACGGGCTTTGCTCCCCTCACCGTCCAATCCATCCCTTGGCTCCCTAGGGGCACCCAAGTTCTGGGCTTTCCGCCCTTCTTCGGCCTCGCCAGCGGCGGCGGCGGCGCCGCAGTTCCCCGCTCCCGGTGCGGATGGGGAAACCCTTCCCTCCCTCCTCGGACCCCCGAGCGATGGGTTGGACCGACACAGGCCTTCTGGGCCACATGCGCCGGGGGGTACTTCCTCTCTCCCTCAGGCCCATTCCATTGGGCCGACCTGCTATGGGCCTTGGGGCCCGCTCCCCTCTTCTGGCCCAGCCAGGACGCCCTCTCTAGGGTTCTCCTAGGCGTGTTCGATCCCCAGTGCCTCATCGTCCTCTGCTCCCCACCCGCCCCACGCGTTGTCTCCTTCCCTCATCCCCCTCCCGCCGTCCTTGCCGCCCTCATCTCCCGGCATGTCCTCTCCGATGACCCGCGATGCCGGAGACGGGGGGTTGCGCCCCAAGCTACGTGCGATGGGCCGGGAGGCTCCTCCCCTGCAGGAGTCGTGGCGCAGCTCGTCGGACGGCTCGAGGTGGGAGGCGGAGCTCCACGAGACCATGCTCCGTGGCAAGGAACCGGCCGCGGCGAAGGCCTCTGACCTGGCACTCTGCGTGCACCCGTGACCGCTACCCTGAGGCGTGGCGTGGTCGCGGCCGGGACCGGGACCTCCTCTCCCCTCCCCGTCGCTCCTGGTCTCCCCCCCCCGTTCCGGGTGCTCGGAGGCTTCCCCCTCGGCGCTATGACCCACCATGGCGCCAAGCGCAGTTACCCCCTATCGTACCCAACAACAACAACCGCAATGGCCGGCGGCGCTTTGCCAAGAAGAAGAAGAAGCGGGGTGCTCATCCACAGATGGGTGGCCCAGCTTCCTCGGTCACCAACCCGACGGTTTCTCTGCCACGATGGTGGCCTCCTGCTTCAACTGTGGGTTGGCCGGGCACTGACAGGTGGATTGCACTCAGCCCCAGGCCTGCTTCCTCTGCAAGAAGACAGATCAGCCCGCGGCGCTTTGCCCCGACCATCAGCCCGTTGGCGCGCTTGGTCTGTTCGGCTACGCGTTGGATGACCTGGGTTTCTTCCAGATGGACCTCCCCGAGGCTCGGGCCACCTCTCCCATGACCGCTCTCATCTCGGTCTTGGATGGCAAGACGGTGTCCCCTTCCATCATCTCTGAGGAGCTTTGCCACCTATTCAACCCGGACTGGGATTGGGAGGTGGCTCCGATCTTGGACCGGGAGTTTACCGTGGTGTTCCCGACTCGGTCAGTCTCTGCTATGGCACCCACAGCGTCAGGCTGACCCTGGCCCTCAGTCAGCTCTCCGTTCACACCTTGGTTCCCTCGGTTGACCCCCTCGCGGTGGCCACCCTCTCCATGGTGTGGGTGCAGATTCATAGGCTTCCCCCCAATGCCAAGGATGAGAGCGTCATCCGTGGCAGGCGCCGTCTGCTTGGCAAGTTTGTTGCTCTTGATGGTCCCTCCCTGGTCAAGGGCCCGGCCGTGTGGGTGAAAATCAAGTCTCTAGGCCGCTCCAAGCTCAAGACGACGATTCATATGTTCTTCAACGATGTCGGCTACAATCTCCGCATCTCGGTTGAGGGTGGGACTCCCACTGATCCCCTCAGCCCGAAGGATGGGGGTGGTGCCGATCCTAAGCTCCCCCCCCCCCCCCCCGGCAGGGTGGAAGCGCTGCTCCCCATGTCAACCCCAGTCGCTCCCGCAGTTGCTCTCCCCGCTCTAAGGCCACCGATGACGACTCTACGGACCCTGGTGACGCTCCTCCTCCGGCCGGTTCCTCCCGCCCCTCGTCTGCCCTCTTCTCGGGGCTCGGATCCCATGAGGCCAGTGCCGGGGAGGAGTCTGAGGATGTCTAGGCCATCGCGGACATGCTGGATGAGGTCGCTACCCTCCCTCCCGGCGTTACCCTGATGTTTATTATTCATGCTAGAATTGTATTAATCGGCAATAATAAAGTTATTATTTATTTCCTTATATCATGATAAATGTTTATTATTCATGCTAGAATTGTATTAATCGGAAACATAATACATGTGTGAATACATAGACAAACAGAGTGTCACTAGTATGCCTCTACTTGACTAGCTCGTTGATCAAAGATGGTTATGTTTCCTAACCATAGACATGAGTTGTCATTTGATTAACGGGATCACATCATTAGGAGAATGATGTGATTGACTTGACCCATTCCGTTAGCATAGCACTTGATCGTTTAGTTTGTTGCTATTGCTTTCTTCATGACTTATACATGTTCCTATGACTATGAGATTATGCAACTCCCGTTTACCGGAGGAACACTTTGTGTGCTACCAAACGTCACAACATAACTGGGTGATTATAAAGGTGCTCTACAGGTGTCTCCGAAGGTACTTGTTGGGTTGGCGTATTTCGAGATTAGGATTTGTCACTCCGATTGTCGGAGAGGTATCTCTGGGCCCTCTCGGTAATGCACATCACTTAAGCCTTGCAAGCATTGCAACTAATGAGTTAGTTGCAGGATGATGTATTACGGAACGAGTAAAGAGACTTGCCGGTAACGAGATTGAACTAGGTATTGAGATACCGACGATCGAATCTCGGGCAAGTAACATACCGATGACAAAGGGAACAACGTATGTTGTTATGCGGTCTGACCGATAAAGATCTTCGTAGAATATGTGGGAGCAATATGAGCATCCAGGTTCCGCTATTGGTTATTGACCGGAGACGGTCTCGGTCATGTCTACATTGTTCTCGAACCCGTAGGGTGCACGCTCTAAGGTTTCGATGACAGTTATATTATGAGTTTATGAGTTTTGATGTACCGAAGGAGTTCGGAGTCCCGGATGAGATCGGGGACATGACGAGGAGTCTCGAAATGGTCGAGACGTAAAGATCGATATATTGGACGACTATATTCGGACATCGGAAAGGTTCCGAGTGATTCGGGTATTTTTCGGAGTACCGGAGAGTTACGGGAATACGTATTGGGCCTTATTGGGCCATACGGAGAAAAGGAAAAGGGCCTCAAGGGTGGCCGCACCCCTCCCCTTGGTCTGGTCCGAATTGGACTAGGGAAGGGGGCGTCCCCTTCCTTCCTTCTCCATTTCCCTTCCTCTTTTCCTATTCCATATGGGAGGTGGAATACTACTAGGACTAGGGAGTCCTAGTAGGACTCCACACTTGGTGCGCCCCCTCCTAGGGCCAGCATCCTCCTCCCTTGCTCCTTTATATACGTGTGCAGGGGGGCACCCCAAAGACACAACAATTGATCATTGATCTCTTAGCTGTGTGCGGTGCCCCCTTCCACCATAATCCTCGATAATATTATAACGGTGCTTAGGCGAAGCCCTGCGACGGTAGAACATCAAGATCGTCATCACGCCGTCGAGCTGACGGAACTCTTCCCCGACATTCTGCTGGATCGGAGTCCGGGGATCGTCATCGAGCTGAACGTGTGCTAGAACTCGGAGGTGCCGTAGTTTCGGTGCTTCATCGGTCGGGCCGTGAAGACGTACGACTACATCAACCGCGTTGTGCTAACGCTTCCGCTTCCGATCTACGAGGGGACGTAGACAAAACTCTCCCGTCTCGTTGCTATGCATCACCATGATCTTGCGTGTGCGTAGGAAAATTTTGAAATTACCACATTCCCCAACAGTGGCATCCGAGCCTAGGTTTTATGCGTTGATGTATATGCACGAGTAGAACACAAGTGAGTTGTGGGCGATATAAGTCATACTGCTACCAGCATGTCATACTTGGTTCAGGCGGTATTGTTGGATGAAGCGGCCCGGACCGACATTACGCGTACGCTTACGCGAGACTGGTTCTACCGACGTGCTTTGCACACAGGTGGCTGGCGGGTGTCAGTTTCTCCAACTTTAGTTGAACCGAGTGTGGCTATGCCCGGTCCTTGCGAAGGTTAAAACAGCACCAACTTGACAAAATATCATTGTGGTTTTGATGCGTAGGTAAGAATGGTTCTTGCTAAGCCCGTAGCAGCCACGTAAAACTTGCAACAAACAAAGTAGAGGACGTCTAACTTGTTTTTGCATGGCATGTTGTGATGTGATATGGTCAAGACGTGATGAGATATAAGTTGTTGTATGAGATGATCATGT
>NC_053022.1:183279059-183291424 GCF_003073215.2 Triticum urartu | reverse complement strand
AAAAAGAGAGAGATTTAAGCAGATATGGGTATATCTACTTGATGAAGCATAAGTCTGAAACATTTGAAAAGTTCAAAGAATTTCAGAGTGAAGTTGAAAATCATCGTAACAAGAAAATAAAGTTTCTACGATCTGATCGTGGAGGAGAATATTTGAGTTACGAGTTTGGTCTACATTTGAAACAATGAGGAATAGTTTCGCAACTCACGCCACCCGGAACACCACAGCGTAATGGTGTGTCCGAACGTCGTAATCGTACTTTACTAGATATGGTGCGATCTATGATGTCTCTTACAGATTTACCGCTATCATTTTGGGGTTATGCTTTAGAGACGGCCGCATTCACGTTAAATAGGGCACCATCAAAATCCGTTGAGACGACGCCTTATGAACTGTGGTTTGGCAAGAAACCAAAGTTGTCGTTTCTTAAAGTTTGGGGCTGCGATGCTTATGTGAAAAAGCTTCAACCTGATAAGCTCGAACCCAAATCGGAGAAATGTGTCTTCATAGGATACCCAAAGGAGACTGTTGGGTACACCTTCTATCACAGATCCGAAGGCAAGATATTCGTTGCTAAGAATGGATCCTTTCTAGAAAGGAGTTTCTCTCGAAAGAAGTGAGTGGGAGGAAAGTAGAACTTGATGAGGTAACTGTACCTGCTCCCTTATTGGAAAGTAGTACATCACAGAAATCTGTTTCTGTGACACCTACACCAACAATGAGGAAGTATGATGATGATCATGAACTTCAGATCAAGTTGCTACTGAACCTCGTAGATCAACCAGAGTAAGATCCACACCAGAGTGGTACGGTAATCATGTTCTAGAAGTCATGCTACTAGATCATGATGAACCTACGAACTATGAAGAAGCGATGGTGAGCCCAGATTCCGCAAAAGTGGCTTGAAGCCATGAAATCTGAGATGGGATCCATGTATGAGAACAAAGTGTGGACTTTGGTTGACTTGCCCGTTGATCGGCAAGCAATTGAGAATAAATGGATCTTCAAGAAGAAGACTGACGCTGACGGTAATGTTACTGTCTACAAAGCTCGACTTGTTGCGAAAGGTTTTCGACAAGTTCAAGGGATTGACTACGATGAGACCTTCTCACCCGTAGCGATGCTTAAGTCTGTCCGAATCATGTTAGCAATTGCCGCATTTTATGATTATGAAATATGGCAGATGGATGTCAAAACTGCATTCCTGAATGGATTTCTGGAAGAAGAGTTGTATATGATGCAACCGGAAGGTTTTATCGATCCAAAGGGAGCTAACAAAGTGTGCAAGCTCCAGCGATCCATTTATGGACTGGTGCAAGCCTCTCGGAGTTGGAATAAACGCTTTGATAGTGTGATCAAAGCATTTGGTTTGTACAGACTTTTGGAGAAGCCTGTATTTACAAGAAAGTGAGTGGGAGCTCTGTAGCATTTCTGATATTATATGTGGATGACATATTGCTGATTGGAAATGATATAGAATTTCTGGATAGCATAAAGGGATACTTGAATAAGATTTTTTCAATGAAAGACCTCGTGAAGCTGCTTATATATTGGGCATTAAGATCTATAGAGATAGATCAAGACGCTTAATGGACTTCACAAAGCACATACCTTGACAAAGTTTTGAAGAAGTTCAAAATGGATCAACCAAAGAAAGGGTTCTTGCCTGTGTTACAAGGTGTGAATTTGAGTAAGACTCAATGCCCGACCACTGCAGAAGATAGAGAGAAGATGAAAGATGTTCCCTATGCTTCAGCCATAGGCTCTATCATGTATGCAATGCTGTGTACCAGACCTGATGTGTGCCTTGCTATAAGTTTAGCAGGGAGGTACCAAAGTAATCCAAGAGTGGATCACTGGACAGCGGTCAAGAACATCCTGAAGTACCTAAAAAGGACTAAGGATATGTTTCTCGTTTATGGAGGTGACAAAGAGCTCATTCGTAAATGGTTACGTTGATGCAAGCTTTGACACTGATCCGGACGATTCTAAATCGCAAA
Source organism: Triticum urartu (assembly GCF_003073215.2). Classification (NCBI taxonomy): domain Eukaryota; kingdom Viridiplantae; phylum Streptophyta; class Magnoliopsida; order Poales; family Poaceae; genus Triticum; species Triticum urartu. The sequence goes on along the minus strand of NC_053022.1, from coordinate 183,289,424 downwards.
CCGGATACGTGTTTACATTAAACGGTGGAGCTGTCAGTTGGTGCAGTTCTAAACAAAGCGTCGTGGCGGATCTACATGTGAAGCGGAGTACATAGCTGCTTCGAAGCAGCAAATGAAGGAGTCTGGATGAAGGAGTTCATATCCGATCTAGGTGTCATACCTAGTGCATCGGGTCCAATGAAAATCTTTTGTGACAATACTGGTGCAATTGCCTTGGCGAAGGAATCCAGATTTCACAAGAGAACCAAGCACATCAAGAGACGCTTCAATTCCATCCGGGATTTAGTCCAGGTGGGAGACATAGAAATTTGCAAGATACATACGGATCTGAATGTTGCAGACCCGTTGACTAAGCCTCTTCCACGAGCAAAACATGATCAGCACCAAGGCTCCATGGGTGTTAGAATCATTACTGTGTAATCTAGATTATTGACTCTAGTGCAAGTGGGAGACTGAAGGAAATATGCCCTAGAGGCAATAATAAAGTTATTATTTATTTCCTTATATCATGATAAATGTTTATTATTCATGCTAGAATTGTATTAACCGGAAACATAATACATGTGTGAATACATAGACAAACATAGTGTCACTAGTATGCCTCTACTTGACTAGCTCGTTGATCAAAGATGGTTAAGTTTCCTACCCATAGACATGAGTTGTCATTTGATTAACGAGATCACATCATTAGGAGAATGATGTGATTGACTGACCCATTCCGTTAGCTTAGCACACGATCGTTTAGTATGTTGCTATTGCTTTCTTCATGACTTATACATGTTCCTATGACTATGAGATTATGCAACTCCCGTTTACCGGAGGAACACTTTGTGTGCTACCAAACGTCACAACGTAACTGGGTGATTATAAAGGTGCTCTACAGGTGTCTCCGAAGGTACTTGTTGGGTTGGCGTATTTCGAGATTAGGATTTGTCACTCCGATTGTCGGAGAGGTATCTCTGGGCCCTCTCGGTAATGCACATCACTTAAGCCTTGCAAGCATTGCAACTAATGAGTTAGTTGCGGGATGATGTATTACGGAACGAGTAAAGAGACTTGCCGGTAACGAGATTGAACTAGGTATTGAGATACCGACGATCGAATCTCGGGCAAGTAACATACCGATGACAAAGGGAACAACGTATGTTGTTATGCGGTCTGACCGATAAAGATCTTCGTAGAATATGTAGGAGCCAATATGAGCATCCAGGTTCCGCTATTGGTTATTGACCGGAGACGTGTCTCGGTCATGTCTACATAGTTCTCGAACCCGTAGGGTCCGCACGCTTAACGTTACGATGACAGTTATATTATGAGTTTTATGTTTTGATGTACCGAAGGTTGTTCGGAGTCCCGGATGTGATCACGGACATGACGAGGAGTCTCGAAATGGTCGAGACATGAAGATTGATATATTGGAAGCCTATGTTTGAATATCGGAAGTGTTCCGGGTGAAATAGGATTTTACCGGAGTACGGAGGGTTACCGGAGCCAATGGAGATGAAGGAGAGCCTAGGGCTGCCGCGCGCCCTCCCCCCCCCCCAAGTCCGAATTGGACAAGGAGGGGGGCGGCGCCCCCCTTTCCTTTCCTCTCTCCTCCTCTCCCCCCAAGTCCTAATCCAACTAGGAAAGGGGGGAGTCCTACTCCCGGTGGGAGTAGGACTCCTCCTGCGCGCTCTCTCCTATGGCCGGCCGCACCCCCCTTGCTCCTTTATATACGGGGGCAGGGGGCACCCCATAGACACAACAATTGATCTTGATCTTTTAGCCGTGTGCGGTGCCCCCCTCCACCATAGTCCACCTCGATAATACTGTAGCAGTGCTTAGGCGAAGCCCTGCGTCGGTAGAATATCAACATCGTCACCACGCCGTCGTGCTGACGAAACTCTCCCTCAACACTCGGCTGGATCGGAGTTCGAGGGACGTCATCGGGCTGAACGTGTGCTTGAAAGTGCGTTATATCGACTAGAGGGGGGGAATAGGCGATTTTTATGAAAGTCTTCAAAACGTGAGAGTTATGAAGACAAACAGTGAAGATCATGCCTATTACTATGCAGCGGAAGTTAGATTACACTAGGCCAGCCATGGTCATGTATTCAATAGAGTGAAAGCGCAATGACAAACAGCTTCAGTGTAATAAGGATCAGGTAGGAAGAAGTTATGAAGCCGAACAGATCATACATTCATGTTGTGAAGACAAAAGATAAAGCAAGCATGCAATGGCTTCACAATGAATAACTGTAAGTGAAAGGAAGTGAAGATGAAACCAGTGACACGTTGAAGACAATGATTTGTTGGACCAGTTCCAGTTGCTGTGACAACTGTACGTCTGGTTGGAGCGGCTAGGTATTTAAACCAAAGGACACACAGTCCCGGACACCCAGTCAAGGACACTTAGTCCAAGACACCCAGTCCTCACCGTTTTCTCCTTGAGCTAAGGTCACACAGACCTCGCCCAATCACTCAGGTAAGTCTTCAAGGTAGACTCCCAAACCTTCACAGACTTCGTTCACTGGCAATCCACAATTTCTCTTGGATGCTCAGAACGCGACGCCTAACCGTCTGGAGGATGCACAGTCCTCAAGTGTAATAAGTCTTCAAATCACACAGACACGAAGACTTAAGTGATGCCCAATTTACTCTGGCTCTGGGTGGTTAGGGCTTTTCTCCTCACTGGGAATTTTTCTTTCAAAGGCTTCGAGGTGGGTTGCTCTCAAACGACAAAAGCCGTGCACTGAAATCTGAGCAGCCAACCGTTTATGGTTGTGGGGGTGGACTATTTATAGCCACTTGGCAACCCGACCTGATCTGTCCAAAATGACCCTGGGTCACTAAGGAACTGACACGTGTACCAACGGTCGAATTTTGAACTCACACGGCAACTTTACTTGGGCTACAAGTAAAGCTGACTTGTCTGGCTCTGGACAAGATTTTCTCTCAAAGTCTTCGCTCGAAGACATAGGATTTGAATTAGGCATCACTACAGTCATTCTGACTGGTTCTTTTGGACCCCACTTAACAGTACGGTGATTCCTATGACACTACATAAATGAAATAAAACTACGAAGGATCTAAGTCTTCGAGTTCCATAAGCTTCATAGGGAGTCTTCTCATGTCATTGTCTTCAATATGAATATCTTCATAAACCACCATTGTCTTCAATGTCTTCGTACATTTTTAGGGGTCATCTCTGGTAATAAAACCGAATCAATGAGGGACTTCTACCTGTGTTTTCCTGCAATTCTCACAAACACGTTAGTCCCTCAACTAGGTTTGTCGTCAATACTCCAAAACCAACTAGGGGTGGCACTAGATGCACTTACAATCTCCCCCTTTTTGGTGATTGATGACAAACTAGTTGAAGTTTTCAACGGGGAACATAATTTGTGAAATAGTAAAGGAATTTGTCTTCATAAGTTGCAAGGGCTCCCCCTGAAGATGTGCATATAAGTAATTTGCCTTTTGAATGCAAATGCACATGGCAGGTTGTACTTGTGGAGATCCACTTCAACTTATGATGACAATCCACTATGCATGTGAAAGTATATGAAGATAATGACATGCATAATGGAAAATGGACGTCTGCAGTAAGAGATGAGTGCGGAATTTATCGTCGCACATGCGGAATTTATCTTCGCATAACGGAGTGACAAGCAGGTAGCAGACGGCCATCAAGGCTAAGTGTTACAACTCAAAGAAGCAAATGTAGCAAAAACGGGAGTTGTAAGCACGAAGCAAAATGTAGCAAAAATATGAAGGCACCCGCCCATAGTGACCCGCTTGAAGACTATAAACATCATATGCTTCTCCCCCTTTTGTCAGTGATGACCAAAAAGGTTTGAAGACATAGAGGTTTCTACGCGTTCCCAGGCGCAGCAGGGTCGGTGGAGTTGTTTGGTGGCGGTGCAGATGAGCTTGGTGCAGATTCGACGTGTGTTGAAGCAGGTGGAGATGATGTCGCGTCGTCGTCTTCTTCAATAATCCGGGCAGACACGGTGGCAGCAGAAGAAGAGAATTCTGACTCTTCAAGTGATGGTGTGCTTCGCATCACAGCTCTTCTTGGAGGCGTGGAGTCAAATTGGAATCTCTCTCTGAAGCCATCCTCTTGCAGTTCAGCTTCATTGCTCATCATGGTGAGGCCTTTCCAAGTGCGGCGACAGGTCTCGTGTGCGACAAACGCATTCTTGGTTGCCAGATTTCTGATGCGATTGACGTCTTGCATGATGCTTCTCATCTGCCGTTTGAGCCAGTCGTGATGCCTATCTTGCTTTTGGTGAAGAGCCACAAGAAGCTCTCAGGTCATTAAGTTTTCGAGAGCGCTTCTTGGGTCTCTTGGCTAAGCTGTGCTGGTCAGTGGCTCAGTTGATGCAAGGGGCCGTGTGGTGCCAGCCATTGGATACACTCGGGAGGAGAGCTTCAACACCTTCAAATATTTTGAAGTGAAGCTCTTGTGGTTCTGCATTTTGAAGACTTAATGTTGCTGCAGGCCTGGATATATTGCTTCAGCAGATGTGTGTCCACATCTGGCAAAAATATCCTATGATTGCGGGCTTGAGGTTGATAGGAGATGCAGAGTGAAGCTTTGATCAGCCTCATAACCCAGGAGCATAGAACTTAATCCAAACAGTTCTGAGCAAGACGCTTGCAAAGTGACGATGAAGAGATCCTGTGCATTGAGCATTTGCCAGGTAGAATGCAGAAGATGAGAGTCTCATTGCACCATCAATGTAGCATATCGAGAGTGTCCCTTTACAGGCCATAGAGTCCGCCTTAAGATATGATATATTGTTCTGGCAGGTACTCTAAGTTCTTCAACGAAGAACCTAGTTGGATAGGGTGCATTCGGAGGCAGGCTTCATTCATTGAGAGCATCTGACTCATATCTGGCTCAAGGACGCTGAATATGCTCTCATTGCTTTCAGCAATGGAGTGGCACCCTTCTTCAAAGAATTCGCCAGGAGTGGGAAGGCCGGTAAGCTCAATTAGGTCGAAAGCATTGGCTTCATGATGGATATTGCCTGTCATCCACACCCAGATCCATGTCTTCGGATCTCTGTTTATAGCCTTTGATATGCAGAGTGGCATAGAACTGGAGCAGAAGCTCTTTCGTCCAGTGCTCTTCGACAGTGATAATGGCAGCAAACCCACTTGCTTGAAGCAATCCAGTGCTTCTTCCAGACCAGGAGACCAGCAACAGCTTCACCTCAAGGCGCTTGTGAGGAAAGATGCGGCCTTGGTTGTAAAGGATGCATGATAATAGCTGCGCTGTTGATGGGCTCCAGAACCTATCTGATACAATTCCGTTCCCTTGAATAAGGGTTCTTGGAGCGGTCGAAAAACGTGTTATCTGCCCTGAAGCCGTTGATGTTGAAGGAACCAGGAGCTGATGCAGGACCTGGGAACCTTGGCAGTCGTGGGATCGGCTTCTGGACCTGGGGTCTGTACGCAATATGATAGTTGAATTGTGGTCCTGCAGCAGACTCAGGCACAGAATGTTCAGGAGCAGTAGCTTCATTGTCTTCTGAAGCTATTGTTGGGTTGGGCTCCACATTTGCTTCGGCGTTGTTTGTGGCAGCCTCAACATTTGCAGACTCAGGCACGTTCTCCTGGAGAACTGCTTCTTGTTGGTGTGGGGGAGTTGGAGCTTGTGGTATCTCTGCATGCTCTTCGGCTGATGCAGCCGGAATGTCGTCAGCAGCCTGAGCCCTTGGCCCTTTGCGAAGCCTACGGAATTTGGGCGACGCTTGTGGAGTTGCAGTGGGCTGTGGCTCATCTTCCTCCTGTGGGCGATCTGCCCACGATGCATCTTGTGTGATTGGCGTCAATGGACGACCAATACTGATCAGTTCGCTTGTCTCAAGCTGAGGAAGGGCTGCATCACCTTGCACATTGTCTTGGAGACCAATGTCTTCAGCAGCGTAGGGTTCGTCTGCTGGAATGTCTTCAGTGTTGGGTTCATGCACAGTCAACTGACGATCTGCGTCAGGATAGCGGACGGAGAGGGGTTCAACTGTCAAGGGCTCTGTGGGAGCAGCCCGAGATTTCTTGGTCTTGCGCTTCTTGATGATGGGTTCAGAAGGAGAGGCTTCAGAATGTTTTCTCTTCTTAGCTTCAGCCTCTGCAGTCCGTGTCTTCTTGTGCTGTGAGGCGGTTGATCGACTCTTTGGCTTCGAGCCAGTCGTTGCAGCGGGGAAGACAATCGGAGCAGTTCTGACCTTGGCGCTTCAGGTTCGGGCACAGCCGCCTTCTTTTTCTTCTTCGCGGCCATCCTGGGGTCAATGCCGGGACGCCCAAGTGCCTTGCGCTTTTCTGCCTCATTGTAGGCTTGCACGCAGCGATCAGCCAAAGTCTTCATGCGTTCTCGCGAGCCTTGAGCTTCGGCACGCGTCTTCAGGAAGTTCTTTCAGCTCGTGCAACATGATCTTGAAGTTTTTCACTTCTTGCACACTGAGCTTGGCCACGTGCTTCTTGAACTGAGCCTTTTCATGATCAATTTTCTGCTTCAGTTCTACAATTCGCTGGGCTATTGCAAGTTCTGAAGCAATTGCACCTTGAAAGGCAACGCTGAGGCCTATGGGTAGCTGCAGATCATTGAAGCTTATGTCTGGTGTGTCAAACCATTCATCGATGAAGTTGTGGATGATGGCGACATCAAACAGAGGCAGATTGTTGAAGATTTCAGCCTCCTCCTTGCTCTTGATGAGCTGCTCGAGAGCGTCATCTCCAAGATCCTCATCGCTAGAGAGATCAATGGTTTCGCAGCGCAGAATATCAGCAGCTGTACGCTCTTTGCCTGTGTGTGGCTGAGGCTTCTTGGTTTCTTGAGGCTTGGACACTCGTGATAAGCCTTCAGACTGCACACTGGCTTCAGGAGGTGCAGTTGCCAATGGCTTCACTCTTGAGATTTTGGGAGAAGCGGTTGGTTTTGAAGCTTTTGGCTTCTTCTGCTTTGGCTTCGGCGCAGTAGGGGCGTCATCTGACTCAGTATCTGCTGGAGGGTCATTCATAGCAGTCCCTTGGACTAGGATGCAAGTGATGAGGCCTGCAAGATTGGCATATGGCCCGATGATATTGGGATCGGCGTCGCGTGTGCCATCTGCCCTTGGTGAGGAGGGACCAGGGTTAAAGTTAAGCCCAAATTTCTTCTTATTTGTCTTCGCTGACTGTTGTGCAAACTGAAAGTTGCGCTTGAAGAGATTATCATCGCGGCACCAGAGAAGTGATGACGGATGTGCCTCAGCTGGCTGTGGTCCTCTCACCATGCATGGATAGAAGCCTTGAGCAATGGCTTCGACTCTGGACCTGGGTACGAGATTTTTGTATAGTACGTCTCCCCACGGTCTCTTGATGGCGCACTTCTCCGCATATTCCTGAGTGACGAAGCGGTAGTGGAACCATTGCTCTGCCCAATATCTTCGAATCCATTGGATTCGTGTCTTGCGCTGACCATAGCTTTCTTCAGGATCAGTTTTGTACATCTTTGCCAATTCATCAGCAGAATCTTTGGACGTTTCACCACGTCGCTGTCTGCCTCCCTTCCTTGCTGCTGTTTCTGAAGCCAATGAATAACTTGGAAGGCTTCAAGATGTTTCAAAGGCTTCAAAGGCTTCCTTTTGCAAGACCTGGCTCAGGAGAGTTGATGTGATGCTGCAAGTACTCTGCAAATGAATGCAGACTATTGAGAAACCAAAGGATCTCCCACGGACATGTACCTGTGACAGCATTAAGGTGCGAGGAAGGGGAAGAGGTCATATGCATTCTCAGAATTTTCAAGATAAATCGGATTAGAAGACATAGACCTCATTGTGCGAAGACATTCACTCACAGATAAGAAGTTGTTTCCAGATTTGTACGAACCCACAGATCAGTACAAGTGAGGAATCTAACTACCTTATGAAGCACAAGTCAATATACTAGGCATGTCATGAGATGTAGCGAGATAACTAACTGATGTGAAGAGAAACTCCTTATGGAAGAAAGTGATTGAACTATGGGATCAAAAGAGGCTGTAAAAAGGGTTTTATTTACCATACTTGGAACTGCTAGACGAAGTGAGAGTTGAGGCCGAGCAGTTCGATCCTCCGTGCCCTAACTTGGCGACGGAAGACACCTACGGCGACGGCGGAGAGAGCGATGTCCGCTGTCGGCGTGAAAACGGCGTCGGAGAGGTTGCGGCAGTGAAGCGCTTCGTCGCCGGCGTCGTCGAGTGCTAGCGGTGGCGCTAGGGTTCGTGCGAGGGTGGAAGAAGAGATAATGACCGCATGAATCGTATATTTATAGGGATAGAGTCGGCACTGCGCTATTACGCAGGTACCCCTGGCGGTTCACATTTGAGGCACGCGTGGCCAGTTAGAGGAAGATTGGGATTTGTTCCACGTCCCACGCACGCCTAAATTGTCGGGCGGTCGTTCCTGCTTCTCCGGATCTTATGTGGAGGAATGAGCATTAAAAACGGACTTTTATGGTTGTCACTATGTCTTCAGCTGACAAGGACACAGTGAAGACATTTGACAGTTACAACAGAATGCATATGACTTGGAGAGATAGAGTTTGAGATAGAAAGCATAGAGAGGTTAGGGTCCGATCACATTGACTTAGTTCAAAAGATTCAACCAAGAAGACATAGCTATAAGTGAATGCTGTAGAGGACAGAACATTAGTACATATATATCCATATAATCAACACAGTGAAGATAATCATAAAGACATACTGAGAATGAAGCCAAACCAACTGTGAAGACATTGAGAGGTAACGCCATGAGAGAAACACTTCAAAATGGAACGTTTGGTGGTGGCGTTACCCACCGTATAGGAAGTATTAGACCCAGACACGGCGCACAATTATCGTGGCGCTCCGAAGTCAAATTCCACATTAATGTATTCACACTTAGAATGTATGTCTTCATTGTTTGAAGATATACGCTACTTCGTGTGTTGCACATCTAAGTCATCAATATGCTTAAGTGTTAGGATGTGTGCCTGATCACAGGACATTTGAGGATTCCAAGATATTTAGCTCACACCGTAACTTGCAAAATCTCTTCTCATCCAAGGGCTTGGTGAAGATATCTGCCAATTGCTCTTCAGTGTTGACGTGTATGATATCAATGTCTTCCTTCACAACATGATCTCTGAGAAAGTGATGACGAATTTCAATGTGCTTTGTCTTCGAGTGCTGAACTGGGTTGTTGGCAATCTTGATGGCGCTTTGTTGTCGCAGTAAAGTGGCACTTGCTTCAGAAATGCCATATCCTTGAGTGATGACGAATTTCCAATGTGCTTTGTCTTCGAGTGCTGAACTGGGTTGTTGGCAATCTTGATGGCGCTTTCGTTGTCGCAGTAAAGTGGCACTTGCTTCAGATGAATGCCATAATCCTTGAGTGTTTGCTTCATCCACAGAAGCTGAGCGCAGCAAGATCCAGCAGCAATGTATTCAGATTCAGCAGTGGAGAGTGATACACAGTTCTGCTTCTTTGAAGACCAACATACAAGTGATCGTCCCAGAAAGTGACATGTGCCTGATGTAGACTTGCGATCAACTTTGTCACCAGCATAATCAGCATCCGAAAATCCAACTAAATCAAACTCTGAGCCCTTTGGATACCATAATCCTAGAGTTGGGGTGTGAGCCAAATATCGAAGAATTCGCTTCACAGCTAAGTGATGCGACTCCTTTGGTGTCGCTTGAAATCGAGCACACATGCAAACACTAAGCATGATATCTGGCCTAGATGCACATAAATAAAGCAAAGACCAATCATGGAGCGGTATACCTTTTGATCGAACTCTTTACCATTGTCGTCGGGACCCAGATGATGTTTGGCTGGCATTGGTGTTGTGAAGCCTTTGCAGTCTTGCATACCGAACTTCTTCAGGCACTCTTTAAGATATTTCTCTTGAGATATGAAGATGCTGTTGCGTTGTTGCCGTATTTGAAGACCGAGAAAGAACTTCAGCTCCCCCATCATGGACATCTGATATTGCTCTTGCATCATATATCCAAACTCTTCACTATACTTCTGATTGGTGCAGCCGAAGATAATGTCATCCACATATATTTGGCACACAAACAGTTCACCATCATATGTCTTCGTGAAAAGAGTGGGATCCAGGGAACCAGGTATGAAGCCTTTGCTTTTCAGAAAGTACTTGAGTGTATCATACCAGGCCCTAGGGGCTTGTTTGAGGCCATACAGTGCCTTGTTGAGCTTGTATACCATATCAGGATGTTTTGGATTTTCAAAGCCAGGTGTTGTGCAACATACACTTCTTCTTCAATCTTGCCATTGAGAAAGGCACTTTCACAATCTGATAGAGAGTGTATGTTATGATGATTTGCATAGGCCAGCAGTATGCATATGGCTT
>NC_053022.1:183267843-183278059 GCF_003073215.2 Triticum urartu | reverse complement strand
TCTCATTCCCACCTCCAAACGTTTTCAGAGCTTATTGTTCATTAAGTAGATATACCCATATCTGCTTAAATCATCTGTGAAGGTGAGAAAATAACGATACCCGCTACGAGCCTCAATATTCATCGGACCACACACATATGTATGTATGATTTCCAACAAATCTGTTACTCGCTCCATAGTTCTGGAGAATGGCGTTTTAGTCATCTTGCCCATGAGGCACGGTTCGCAAGTACCGTGTGATTCATAATCAAGTGGTTCCAAAATTCCATCAGTATGGAGTTTCTTCATGCGCTTTACACCGATATGACCTAAACGGCAGTGCCACATATAAGTTGCACTATCATTATCAACTATGCATCTTTTGGTTTCAATATTATGAATATGTGTATCACTACTATCGAGATTTAACAAAAATAGACCACTCTTCAAGAGTGCATGACCATAAAAGATATTACTGATATTAATAGAACAACCATTATTCTCTGATTTAAATGAATAACCGTCTCGCATCAAACAAGATCCAGATATAATGTTCATGCTCAACGCTGGCACCAAATAACAATTATTCAGGTCTAAAACTAATCCCGAAGGTAGATGTAGAGGTAGCGTGCTGACCGCGATCACATCGACTTTGGAACCATTTCCCACGCGCATCGTCACCTCGTCCTTAGCCAATCTTTGCTTAATCTGTAGCCCCTGTTTCGAGTTGCAAATGTTAGCAACAGAACCAGTATCAAATACCCAGGTGCTACTGCGGGCATTAGTAAGGTACACATCAATAACATGTATATCACATATACCTTTGGTCACCTTCCCATCCTTCTTATCCGCCAAATACTTGGGGCAGTTCCGCTTCCAGTGACCAGTCTGCTTGCAGTAGAAGCACTCAGTTTCAGGCTTAGGTCCAGACTTGGGTTTCTTCTCTTGAGCAGCAACTTGCTTGCCGTTCTTCTTGAAGTTCCCCTTCTTCTTCCCTTTGCCCTTTTTCTTGAAACTAGTGGTCTTGTTGACCATCAACACTTGATGCTCCTTTTTGATTTCTACCTCCGCAGCTTTCAGCATTGCGAAGAGCTCGGGAATAGTCTTATTCATCCCTTGCATATTATAGTTCATCACGAAGCTCTTGTAGCTTGGTGGCAGTGATTGGAGAATTCTGTCAATGACGCAATCATCTGGAAGATTAACTCCCAATTGAATCAAGTGATTATTATACCCAGACATTTGAGTATATGCTCACTGACAGAACTGTTCTCCTCCATCTTGCAGCTATAGAACTTATTGGAGACTTCATATCTCTCAATCCGGGCATTTGCTTGAAATATTAACTTCAACTCCTGGAACATCTCATATGCTCCATGACGTTCAAAACGTCGTTGAAGTCCCGATTCTAAGCCGTAAAGCATGGCACACTGAACTATCGAGTAGTCATCAGCTTTGCTCTGCCAGACGTTCATAACATCTGGTGTTGCTCCAGCAGCAGGCCTGGCACCCAGCAGTGCTTCCAGGACGTAATTCTTCTGTGCAGCAATGAGGATAATCCTCAAGTTACGGACCCAGTCCGTGTAATTGCTACCATCATCTTTCAACTTTGCTTTCTCAAGGAACGCATTAAAATTCAACGGAACAACAGCACGAGCCATCTATCTACAATCAACATAAACAAGCAAGATACTATCAGGGACTAAGTTCATGATAAATTTAAGTTCAATTAATCATATTACTTAAGAACTCCCACTTAGATAGACATCCCTCTAATCTTCTAAGTGATCACGTGATCCAAATCAACTAAACCATGTCCGATCATCACGTGAGATGGAGTAGTTTCATGGTGAACATCGTTATGTTGATCATATCTACTATATGATTCACGCTCGACCTTTCGGTCTCCGTGTTCCGAGGCCATATCTGTATATGCTTGGCTCGTCAAGTATAACCTGAGTATTCCGCGTGTGCAACTGTTTTGCACCCGTTGTATTTGAACGTAGAGCCTATCACACCCGATCATCACGTGGTGTCTCAGCACGAAGAACTTTCGCAACGGTGCATACTCAGGGAGAACACTTCTTGATAATTTAGTGAGAGATCATCTTATAATGCTACCGTCAATCAAAGCAAGATAAGATGCATAAAAGATAAACATCACATGCAATCAATATAAGTGATATGATATGGCCATCATCATCTTGTGCTTGTGATCTCCATCTCCGAAGCACCGTCATGATCACCATCGTCACCGGCGCTACACCTTGATCTCCATCGTAGCATCGTTGTCGTCTCGCCAATCTTATGCTTCCACGACTATCGCTACCGCTTAGTGATAAAGTAAAGCATTACATCGCGATTGCATTGCATAATAATAAAGCGACAACCATATGGCTCCTGCCAGTTGCCGATAACTCGGTTACAAAACATGATCATCTCATACAATAAAATTTAGCATCATGTCTTGACCATATCACATCACAACATGCCCTGCAAAAACAAGTTAGACGTCCTCTACTTTGTTGTTGCAAGTTTTACGTGGCTGCTACGGGCTTAAGCAAGAACCAATCTTACCTACGCATCAAAACCACAACGATAGTTTGTCAAGTTGGTGCTGTTTTAACCTTCGCAAGGACCGGGCGTAGCCACACTCGGTTCAACTAAAGTTGGAGAAACTGTCACCCGCAAGCCACCTATGTGCAAAGCACGTCGGGAGAACCGGGTCTCGCGTAAGCGTACGCGTAATGTCGGTCCGGGCCGCTTCGTCCAACAATACCGCCGAACCAAAGTATGACATGCTGGTAAGCAGTATGACTTATATCGCCCACAACTCACTTGTGTTCTACTCGTGCATATAACATCAACATATAAAACCTAGGCTCGGATGCCACTGTTGGGGAACGTAGTAATTTCAAAATTTTCCTACGCACACGCAAGATCATGGTGATGCATAGCAACGAGAGGGGAGAGTATGATCTACGTACCCTTGTAGATCAACAACGGAAGCGTTGACACAACGTAGAGGAAGTAGTCGTACGTCTTCTTCCCGATCCGACCGATCCAAGCACCGTTACTCCGGCACCTCCGAGTTCTTAGCACACGTATAGCTCGATGACGTTCCCCGGGTTCCGATCCAGCAAAACGTCAGGGAAGAGTTCCGTCAGCACGACGGCGTGGTGACGATGATGATGTTCTACCGGCGCAGGGCTTCGCCTAAACACTGCAACGATATGACCGAGGTGGAATATGGTGGAGGGGGGCACCGCACACGGCTAAGGAATGATCACGAAGATCAACTTGTGTGTTCTAGGGTGCCCCCTTGCCTCCATATATAAAGGATCCAAAGGGGGGGGGTGCGGCCGGCCAAGAGGAGGCGCGCAGGAGGAGTCCTACCTACCGGCGCAGGGCTTCGCCTAAACACTGCAACGATATGACCGAGGTGGAATATGGTGGAGGGGGGCACCGCACACGGCTAAGGAATGATCACGAAGATCAACTTGTGTGTTCTAGGGTGCCCCCTTGCCTCCATATATAAAGGATCCAAAGGGGGGGGGTGCGGCCGGCCAAGAGGAGGCGCGCAGGAGGAGTCCTACCCCTACCGGGAGTAGGACTCCTCTCCCCGTTCCTTGTCCAACTAGGAGAGGTGGAGGGAGAGAAGGAAAGGGGGCGCCACCCCCCTCTCCTAGTCCAATTCGGACCAGGGGGGAGGAGGCGCGCGGCCCACCTTTGGCTGCCCCTCTCTCTCTCCACTAAGGCCCATCTGTCCCATTACTTCTCCTAGGGGGTTCCGGTAACCCTCCGGCTCTCCGGTTTTCTCCGAAATCACCCGGAACACTTCCGGTGTCCGAATATAGCCGTCTAATATATCAATCTTTATGTCTCGACCATTTCGAGACTCCTCGTCATGTCCGTGATCACATCCGGGACTCCGAACTAACTTCGGTACATCAAAATGTATAAATTCATAATAACTGTCATCGTAACGCTAAGCGTGCAGACCCTATGTCAGACCGCATAACAACATACGTTGTTCCCTTTGTCATCGGTATGTTACTTGTCCGAGATTCGATCGTCGGTATCTCAATACCTAGTTCAATGTCGTTACCGGCAAGTCTCTTTACTCGTTTCGTAATACATCATCTTGCAACTAACTCATTAGTTGTAATGCTTGCAAGGCTTATGTGATGTGTATTACCGAGAGGGCCCAGAGATACCTCTCCGTCAATCGGAGTGACAAATCCTAATCTCGAAATACGCCAACCCAACATCTACCTTTGGAGACACCTGTAGAGCACCTTTATAATCACCCATTTACGTTGTGACGTTTGGTAGCACACAAAGTGTTCCTCCGGCAAACGGGAGTTGCATAATCTCATAGTCATAGGAACATGTATAAGTCATGAAGAAAGCAATAGCAACATACTAAACGATCGGGTGTTAAGCTAATGGAATGGGTCATGTCAATCAGATCATTCAACTAATTATGTGATCTCGTTAATCAAATAACAACTCTTTGTTCATGGTTAGGAAACATAACCATCTTTGATTAATGAGCTAGTCAAGTAGAGGCATACTAGTGACACTCTGTTTGTCTATGTATTCACACATGTATCATGTTTCCGGTTAATACAATTCTAGCATGAATAATAAACATTTATCATGATATAAGGAAATAAATAATAACTTTATTATTGCCTCTAGGGCATATTTCCTTCAATGAGTAGCTTTTGAAGATCCATCAGTGATGCTCTATTGATCGGAATGTGCATATCTATGTCTGTTTCATAGTCCGTGCGATGATCTACGTAATTTGTTGACCTTGGTCGTAGATGCTCTTACGTCATCCAGCGAGCTGATGTCCAAGACAAGTTTTGAAATTTCGCCCAGAGGTTTGAAGATTAACCTATCAGCCAGCTAGATGACGTTAGATTTAGTCAATAAAGAATCAACCCACGACCATTCTTTGCAGGTTGTCTAAAGAAGCAGAAAATAAAGCTCTGTGTTCCCAAGCGTGTATATTCGCAGCTCGTTGTTTCTTTGATATTTCTTTTCATAGTTAACTTTTTTAAAATATAATGGACTAAATTTTAATTTCATGAATAATACTTGAGTTTAGTGAAAAATACTAAAGTGTCATGAACACAATTTGAATCAAATGTTGAAGACTTTGCATTTAGAACATTTCTTGAACATCGTGAAAAAGATTGAAATTTGGTGATTATTTAGGAGATATCATGAACGGCTAGTTGAATTTTGTGAACTATTGTAAATATCGATAAATAAATTAGAATTTCATGCACAATATTTGAATTTGTTGATATTTTTCCAAAAAACTAAATTGAATGAGAATTTAAATTTGGTAAACATTTATTAAACATGATGAACAGGATTTGAATTCCATGAACTTTTTTTAATATTATAATTAGTTAAATTTTTTGAATATCTGGAGCATGATTGGAATATAATGAAGCATTTTGGATAATCTCATTAACTATAATTGAATTATGTGACTAATGTTTAAATTTAGTAACTTTGTTAAATATCATGAATGAAATTTGAATTTTGGTTTGAAGATTTTAAATTTGGTGAAATACTTTTGTACATCGAGGACAAGATTTGAATTTGGTAAAATCTTTGAATAATGGCTTTTCGTGGTGTATTTTTCTTTTCTATTTTTGTTTTTCGACAGGAAGGGGCAACGGGCTTACTAAGCGACTCGAGATATCCATTGAGGACCTAAGTGAGAGAGATGTAGGGACAGGCAAGATAGCACACAAGGGATTGGGACATGCGGCTGCGGTCGGGACGTCAAACGATTATGCGTATTTTTCACAAGCCTGATCACTACCAATTCTTTAAAAAGAACTGGCATTGATAGTTGAGTATGACTTCGATTCTTTCTAAAAACACGCAACGATGCATTATTTTCTATGAATCCACACTGATACCTCTATATAACTCGAAGATCCAAAGCAACTTGTAGTGATGACTTTTCTGTATCAATGGGATAATAATCTGTGTTGAAAAATTATAAATATAGCAAAAGTATGTTGCAATAAGATGCACTTTTAACACACATGTTTCTACGTGTGGATATGCTCTGCATACATACATAAAAAATCAAATACGTACATGCTACTTCAACTTACACGCTTATGCATGCATTATTGTGTCATCGACATGATTCTCTCAACAAAAGGGTGATATCTTGATGTTTCTTAATCAATGAAGTAAAATGCATGGATTCTTGTCATCGATATCGTGAATCTCGACAAGCAGTGGATATGCTGATGTTTCTTAGTTAATGAAGACAAATGATTGCATTGTTATCACCCACATTGTTAATTTCGACGGAGTGCATATGCTGATGCTTCTTATTAATTAACTATGAACCAAATGCATGCATTGTTATAATCGACATGGCGTAAGTACACAAATGGGTGTGCACTCATACATTTGTATTTATACACACACGTACCTCGAACACAATATCATCGCCACGAGAAAAGCTAAGGTTCTATTAGGTATAGCAGCCTCTTATTCCCTAAAGCTTGGCATGTATTTTTTTATTGCGTTCCATTAAATATTTCAGTAGACTGATTACTTGTTTGGTTAGCAGATAATGCTTTCGGTTATGACATCTTCCTAGGCTTAGAGCGTGTTTCCCATCCCTTTATCAGTTAATACAAGAGATTATCATGGCATATTGTTATTATTATTACTGTTATTATAATAAAACCGAAACACCATGCATGTTGCTCTTGATTATCTATGTATTTCTCAATTCTTATGCTTGCTGTTAATTAACAGTGTCGAAAGGGAGGATGGCTCAGGTTAGTGCGTGATAAGGGTAGACATGCCTGGTCCGGTGCCTGAATCGTGGCCGGGTCTGATTGGTATTGAACTGAATGCAGCAGTTCAGATCATCCATCAGGAGAGGCCTGATATTAGAATCGCCCGAGTACTCCCTCCAGGAGAGGCTCCATCCCCACCGCCACAAGACCAAGAACGTGTTATCATTTACAACGATGTCGGCCCGGTTCCTAATACATGGGTGGTTGTTCCTCCTGCACCATACATTGGCTAGCTAGCCTGCCTCGCATGGCTGGCTTTACCATTTGTGCTATTATTATTAAAGGCTATAATCAATTGAATAATGTGAGCGAGTGTGATATCGATCGCCATGCATTAATAATGCTATGTAGTCTATGTGGGCATGCCTGAATTATATTGTTTACTCATATATGTAGTAGTGTGATGAATCTACAAGTATTTCAATGAGTGTACTATTTGGCAATGGAATAATGAATTATGTGTTTTATTCTTTTTTGATGAGTGGCTTTCTTTATCTTGTATTTCTTATATTATTAGCACCATGTCAGACACAAGTATCAATGTGCGTTTTCAGAAAGAAGTGAAGTCATACTCAAGTATCAATGTCGGTTCTTTTTAAAGAACTAGTAGTGATCATGCTTGTGGAAAAAATGTAGAATCCTTTGACGTCCCGACCGCAGCCACATGTCCCAACCCCTAGTGTGCTATCTTGCATGTCTCTACATCTCTCTCACTTATGTCCTCAATAGATATCTCTCGTCGCTTAGTAAGCCCTCTGCCCCTCCCCATCAAACAAAAAAGAAAAAAATACATCATGAAAAGCTAAAGGAAATATGTCATACGTATATCACAATTCCTCCACTGATCATCACACACCTACATGAAGTAGATGAATTTACAACAACAATTGTTCACCATAAGAGGTCTATTTCATAGTTACTGATAGCATCGGATTACAATCTTACAGGACAGAGCTAGAAAGATTGCACCTTTGCCAAATCTAGACCAACAATGATGCACCATTACACTATTGGAACCACCCAGAACAGATAATGGACATTAGAATTCAAATTAGTAGAGAATAGAATAATGTGATTAGCGTCGTAGCAGCCGCATTTGCTAAAACGTAGTGTTTCCCTCTTCAAATACGTTGTAATGGCGCTATAACAGCAAAATAGCGCGCTATTTTTTTCGTTGATATAGATGGATCATATCTACCCTCCTATGGTTTGGCGGCAACCACTATGTTGCTCAGACACTTAAGTGGTGTGATCATATTTACTGCATGTCGACATCAGAGCACGTGGCCAAGCTCAAGCGGCAGCAGGACAGGGCCGTCCGACGGATGAAGGGGTTCATCGTCCTCTCCGAGGACACCAACAACGACGGCAACTACCACAGCTCCAGCTCTGACGACTCCAATTGTCCTGCACCTGTTGCCGACGCCTACAGTTGCACCGGCGACCGGAGGAGCAAAGGCCCGGCGAGGAAGTGGTGAATCTCCGCCACCTTCGTTGTTAATCTCTAGTTATTTATGTATCTAGTTAGAACCTGCCCCATGATATGTGGATTATGTGAGCTATGAGTAGCTTTTGAAGATCCATCTGTGATGTTCTGTTGATCGCAATGTGCATATCTATGTCTGTTTCACAGTCTGTGCGATGATCTACGTAATTTGTTGACCTTGGTTGTAGATGCTCTTACGTCATCCAGTGAGCTGATGTCCAGGACAAGTTTTGAACTTTCGCCCGCAGATTTGGAGATTAAACTATCAGCCAGCTAGATGACATTAGATTTAGTCAATAAAGAATCAACCCAGGACTATTCTTGCAAGTGGTCTAAAGAAGCAGACAAAATGAAGCTTTGCATTGCCCAGCGTGTATATTCACAGCCCGTTGTTTCTTTTCGTATTTAACGTTTTTTAATATAATGAAATTTTAATTTCATGAATAATACTTGACTTTAGTGAAAAAATAATGAAGTGTCATGAACACAATTTGAATCAATTGTCGAAGACTTCGCATTTAATGAACAGTTTTTCAACATCTTGAACAAGATTGGAATTTGGTGATTTTTTAGGAGATATCATGAACACCAGTTGAATTTTGTGAACTATTTTAAATATGTAGAAATAAATTAGAATTTCATGCACAGTATTTGAATTTGCTGAACTTTTTCCAAAAACTAAATTGAATGAGATTTTAAATTTGGTGAACTTCTATTAAATATCATGAACAAGATTTGAATTTGATGAAAAAAAATTAATATAATAAATTATAATTTAGTTAGCTTTTTTGAATATCTAGAGCAAGATTGGAATTTAATGAAGTATTTTTGAAAATCTCATTGACTATATTTGAATTCTGTGACCAATGTTTCAATCTAGTAACTTTGTTAAATATCGTGAATTAAATTTAAATTTTGGTTTGAAGATTTTAAATTTGGTGAAATATTTTGATTATCGGGGACTATATTTGAATTTGGTAAATTCTTTGAATAATGGCTTTTCGTGGTGTATTTTTCTTTTCTTCTTTTGTTTTTCGACAGGGAGGGAAATAATCATTTGAGGGGCTTGTTCGGGGTATCTTCACCCCGACCAGTAGAGCAAAGAGTTGCTCCTCAACCTACTGAACCTACTTAAAATGTCTACTTTGAAATTCCTTCGGTTATGATAGAGAAACTGCTAGCTAATCCTTTTATAGGAGATGGAACATTACATCCTGATATGCACCTCATCTATGTGGATGAAGTTTGTGGATTATTTAAGCTTGCAGGTATGCCCGAGGATGTTATCAAGAAGAAGGTCTTCCCTTTATCTTTGAAGGGAAAGGCATTGACATGGTTTAGGCTATGTGATGATATTGGATTATGGAACTACAACCGATTGAAATTGGAATTTCATCACAAGTTTTATCCTATGCATCTGGTTCATCGTGATCGTAATTATGTATATAATTTTTGGCCTCACGAAGGAGAAAGTATCGCTCAAGCTTGGGGAGGCTTAAGTCAATGTTATATTCATGCCCCAATCATGAGCTCTCAAGAGAAATTATTATTCAAAAATTTTATGCTCGGCTTTCTCTCAATAATCGCTCCATGCTCGATACTTCTTGTACTGGTTCTTTTATGATGAAGACTATTGAATTCAGAATGGGATTTATTGGAAAGAATTAAACGCAACTCTGAAGATTGGGAACTCGACGAAGGTAAGGAGTCAGGTATAACACCTAAGTTTGATTGTGTTAAATCTTTTATGGATACCGATGCTTTTCATGAATTTAGCACTAAATATGGACTTGACTCTGAGATAGTAGCTTCTTTCTGTGAATCATTTTGCTACTCATGTTGATCTCCCTAAGGAGAAGTGGTTTAAATATCATCCTCCCATGAAGTAAAAGTA
>NC_053022.1:183252701-183266843 GCF_003073215.2 Triticum urartu | reverse complement strand
AAAAAGAAAAGAGGAGGCCACGAGGTAGGGGGCGCGCCTACCCCCCAGGGCGCCCTCCACCCTCGTGGGCCCCTGTTGCTCCACCGACGTACTCCTTCCTCCTATATATACCTACGTACCCCCAAATGATCAGATACGGAGCCATAA
The DNA here is from genome assembly GCF_003073215.2 of Triticum urartu. Lineage (NCBI taxonomy): Eukaryota > Viridiplantae > Streptophyta > Magnoliopsida > Poales > Poaceae > Triticum > Triticum urartu. The sequence goes on along the minus strand of NC_053022.1, from coordinate 183,266,696 downwards.
CTATTCTGTATCCACGAGATCCCATCTTGGGGCCTGTTCCGGAGCTCCGCCGGAGGGGGCATCGATCACGGAGGGCTTCTACATCAACACCATAGTCTCCGATGAAGTGTGAGTAGTTTACCTCAGACCTACGGGTCCATAGTTTAGTAGCTAGATGGCTTCTTCTCTCTTTTTGGATCTCAATACAAAGTTCTCCCCCTCTCTTGTGGAGATCTATTCGATGTAATCTTCTTTTGTGGTGTGTTTGTTGAGATTGATGAATTGTGGGTTTATGATCAAGTTTATCTATGAACAATATTTGAATCTTCTCTGAATTCTTTTATGTATGATTGGTTATCTTTGCAAGTCTATTCGAATTATCAGTTTGGTATGGCCTACTAGATTGATCTTTCTTGCAATGGGAGAAGTGCTTAGCTTTGGGTTCAATCTTGCGGTGTCCTTTCCCGGTGACAGTAGGGGCAGCAAGGCATGTATTGTATTGTTGCCATCGAGGATAACAAGATGGGGTTTATATCATATTGCATGAGTTTATCCCTCTACATCATGTCATCTTGCTTAAAGCGTTACTCTGTTCTCTTGAACTTAATACTCTAGATGCATGCTGGATAGCGGTCGATGTGTGGAGTAATAGTAGAAGATGCAGGCAGGAGTCGGTCTACTTGTCTCGGATGTGATGCCTATATACATGATCATACCTAGATATTCTCATAAGTATGCTCAATTCTGTCAATTGCTCAACAGTAATTTGTTCACCCACCGTAAATACTTATGCTCTTGAGAGAAGCCACTAGTGAAACCTATGGCCCCCGGGTCTATCTTCCATCATATTAATCTTCCAATACTTAGTTATTTCCTTTGCCATTTATTTTACTTTGCATCTTTTATTTCTCTTTATCATAAAAATACCAAAGATATTATCCTATCATATCTATCAGATCTCACTCTCGTAAGTGACCGTGTAGGGATTGACAACCCCGTATCGCGTTGGTTGCGAGGATTTATTTGTTTGTGTAGGTGCGAGGGACTCGTGCGCGGCCTCCTACTGGATTGATACCTTGGTTCTCAAAAACTGAGGGAAATACTTACGCTACTTTGCTGCATCACCCTTTCCTCTTCAAGGGAAAACCAACGCAGTGCTCAAGAGGTAGCATGTACGGAACTGCCCCAAGTATTTGGCAGATAAGAAGGATGGCAAGGTGAACAAAGGTACATGTGATATACATGTTATTGATGTGTACCTTACTAATGCTCGCAGTAGCACCTGGGTATTTGATACTGGTTCTGTTGCTAATATTTGCAACTCGAAAGAGGGACTACGGATTAAGCGAAGATTGGCTAAGGACGAGGTGACGATGCGCGTGGGAAATGGTTCCAAAGTCGATGTGACCGCAGTCGGCACGCTACCTCTACATCTACCTTCGGGATTAGTTTTAGACCTAAATAATTGTTATTTGGTGCCAGCATTGAGCATGAACATTATATCTGGATCTTGTTGGATGCGAGATGGTTATTCATTTAAATCAACGAATAATGGTTGTTCTATTTATATGAGTAATATCTTTTATGGTCATGCACCCTTGAAGAGTGGTCTATTCTTATTGAATCTCGATAGTAGTGATACACATATTCATAATATTGAAGCTAAAAGATGCAGAGTCGATAATGATAGTGCAACTTATTTGTGGCACTGCCGTTTAGGTCATATTGGTGTAAAGCGCATGAAGAAACTCCATTCTGATGGACTTCTAGAATCACTTGATTATGAATCACTTGGTACTTGCGAAACATGCCTCATGGGCAAGATGACTAAAACTCCGTTCTCCGGACTATGGAGCGAGCAACAGATTTGTTGGAAATCATACATACAGATATATGTGGTCCGATGAATGTTGAGGCTCGCGGCGGGTATCGTTATTTTCTCACCTTCACAGATGATTTAAGCAGATATGGGTAGCAAGGCCGAGTCGAAGGTGAAGTTGAAAAGTTTGAAACATTGACAGGTGAAGGTGAAGTTGAAGTTGAAAAGCTTGAAGGTTAAGTAGATATGGGTATATCTACTTAATGAAACATAAATCTGAAACATTTGAAAAGTTCAAAGAATTTCAGAGTGAAGTTGAAAATCATCGTAACAAGGAAATAAAGTTTCTACGATCTGATCGTGGAGGAGAATATTTGAGTTACGAGTTTGGTGTACATTTAAAAAAATGTGGAATAGTTTCGCAACTCACGCCACCCGGAACACCACAGCGGAGAATATTTGAGTTACGAGTTTGGTATTCATTTGTGTCGGTGTTCTGGGAACGTGGGTCCCCAGACTTGCCTGCCTGCGGCCCACGGCGTGGCCAAGCAGCAGGCCGTACGGCCCATCTTCACCAACAAGGCACCCAAGACCCTCGCGAGGGGCCAAGCCTCTTGAGGCGGACGACGCAAGACCTCTTCTGGAGTGGCCTATCTAGGAAGGCTCACGAGGAGCGGAGATATCAAGGCAGGGCAAACCTAACGAGGCTCTCGTGACGTAAGCCATGACGATCGACACTAGGCGGGTGCCAGCGCACGCAGCATCCTTGTTTCCCCTTTGGTGCAAAGGAGGCAAGCGTAGCCGCGGAGTACCGAGGCCTCAGGCAAAGGTTGCCATTTCGGTGCAACAAGACCAAGACCAGAAGGACGGCAAGACGGAGGTCATCGTGGAGCCCAAGATGGCGTCACCCCAGAGCCTTTCACAGGGCGCAGACTACCTTTTGTCAGGATAGCTTGTACTAGCTGTCCCCCTTCAAATTAGCCCACCATTGTTGGCTCCCTTCCCGCTCAATATTTGGGAAAAGGACCAGGGCCTATATAAGTAGAGCTATCCACCATAGTAGAGGGGAGATCGGATCGGACCTAGAGAGATCGGATCGGACCCAGAGATACACACAAATCCGAAAGCACAAGAACACCTCAACCTCGGGAGGTTGTTCTTCCCTTGTATTGTTCATCATCAGCCCATGAGGCAATCCACCACCACCACACTGGATTAGGGTATTACACCACAACGGTGGCCCGAACCAGTATAAACTCCGTGTCTTTCTGTGTTGTGAGTTCGTCGAGTTCGTCCGCAAGATCTTAGCGAGCTAGAGCATAGATCGGTAGGAGGGAAAGACTTCACACGCACCCCAGTGTTCGAACCATAAGGGTTTGCCGGAACCCCACATCTGACATTTGGCGCGCCGGGTAGGGGTGCGTCGTAGTTTCCCTTCCGTCGGTTCGTCGCTCTGTCGCTCCGTCGTCTCCATGGCGGACACTCGCCGTGCTCGAGCTGAGCGTCGGGCTGCCCTTGCCGCTCGCGTCGCTCAGATGGCTCCCGTAGGCGGGGCCCCTCGCTGCTCTCCGTCTCCCGCCGCCAACGCTGCCACCGGCCCGGGGGAACGAGCAGCAGGCGTCCTCGCTGCATCCTTCAGTGCGGCAGGACGGCCGCACCGCTACTCCATCACTCACCCCTGCTGGTTCTTCGTCCACGCGCACCGTGCTCCCATGGAGGCACGGGCCGCGCTCATCGCGGCGAATGAGCTCCTGCATTACCGCCCCGTCGACGACCTCTATGAGGAGTGGCTCGACCGCGTCGCCGAGCTTCGTCCGTGCCGCAGGGGCTCTCCCGGCGTCCCACTCTCTGCCTCCCCCTCAACCAGCCGCGGGCGACCGGGCCCCATGCCATGCCCCCCCCGCCTCGCCCCCAAGACGGTGCCTTGGCACCAAGGCGCGCGCCTCCGCGGCGTGATCCACCGCGCCCGGCGCTCGCGCGTGAACAAAGAAGTTGTCAAGAAATCCTGCGGCCGTGAGAAGCTGCACTGGCGCTCCCAGTGCCACCTTGTCAAGACCGCATGCCGCGTGTAGTGGCGCAGCACGGACCTCACCAAGACCAAGCTCCGCCTCAGAAGCGGGCCCCGACGACCACGGCTGGCTGTCGTGCCTTCACCCCTGAACTGCGTAGCGTCGCTTGGCCAAGCAAGTTCAAGCCAGATCTACCTCCTCGATATGACGGCACCGCCGACCCCGCGGAGTTCTTGCAGCTCTATGAGTTGAGCATCGAAGTAGCCAACGGCGATGAAAAAGTCATGGCGAACTGGTTTCCCATGGCTCTCAAGGATGGGGCCCTCTCCTGGCTCCTGAACCTGCAGCACGGTCGATCTCCTCCTGGGACGAGATGCGCGACCGCTTCCTCGCCAACTTCCAGGGCACTTGCGACCGCCCACCGGCCGCGGGCGATCTACGCCGCATCAAGCAACAGCTAGGAGAGACCCTCCAGAAGTACATCCAGCGCTTCAACAACACCCGCCTCAAGATCCCCAAGGTCACGGACGAGGCCATCATCTCCGCGTTTTCCGACGGCATCCGCGGCGTCAAGATGAAGGAAGAGCTTGCTATCCATGAGGAGCTCTGCACATCTCAGGAGCTGTTCAACCTGGCGACCAAGTGCGCAAGAGCTGAGGAGGGGCGCCTCTCTCTCCTTGAGCTGCCAGCTGCAGGAGTGGAGGAGAAGAAGGCCAAGGCCAAGGACGTGAAGCGCAAAGAGGCAATAGTGCTCGCAGTGGAGCCCGACATCAAGCGAGGCAGAGATCAGCCCGAGCCGTCCAAGAACAGCCGACTGTTCTGCGCCTTCCACAACCTGAACACCCACAACACCAGCGACTGCCAAGAGCTCAGAGCCATACGGGAAGGACGCTACGGCCCCAAGAGCGACTGCCAAGAGGAACCTGCTGCGCCGCGCAGGACCCCAAGAAGATGGTGTCGGGTCAGGAGCCTCGTCGGGATCAGCGCCCGCTCCAGGGGCGCCACCCTCAACCGCATAGGAAAGCGCGCCCGGCTCCCTCCTCAGTCAGGACTCGGGGGCTCTCTCTTGGAGAGCCTCAGACCTTGCCAACCTAATGAGGGAGGCGCTTGGGCACTACTTGGAAGCGTGCTTCATGGCACACTTTCCTCAGGAGAGCACCGGGCAAGGAGTGCCCACCGCTCAGGAGTTCATCATCGAGACCACCCAAGAGCTACAAGACGCAAGAGCCATGCGTGGCGACAGCCGCTCACGGAGTGCGGCTCACCATCCAGGCGAGGGTGCTGAGCTGCGCGTCTGCGTCGACGTCCTAGGGCTCAACAGGGCCGCATCTCAGGAACGCTTCTGGCTATCACGTGCGGGCCGCTGTGAGGGTCCACCACACAGCTATGTTCGCATGCCCTTCGGCTTGCTGAGCGTTGCGTCGGCCTATCAGCGCAACGTGCAGCAAGTCCTGGCGGCTCAGGAGGCCAAGTTCCACGCCGTTCTGGAAGAGATGGGGACGGTCTTCAAGGAACCTCCTGAGCCCCCAGAGCCTCCCGAGGCTCAGGTCCCGGTGGCTCATGAGGAGCCATTCCTTCAACGTGTGGCTTCAGCTGCACCAACTCTACTTCGTCTACAGAACCAGGTGACAGCTTCCAAGTTCATTTAAGCTGGGAGCGCCCCTCGGGCTGCATTATTCCCCGGCCACACGGGTCCGTCCCTGTGGCATGTATCCCTTTTGCTTAAGTCTTTAGCTTACCTTGCTGGGGGTGCCCCTCGAGCTGCATCATCCCTAAGCCGCTCGGGCCAGACCTAGTGGCATGTATCTTCCTGCATTTATCCAAGTCGATCTACTCTTCATACTTAACCTGCCGACGTCTATCGCCTGCTCGATCATTGCCTCCCCTGGGGCCTTCACACAGGCACGGCGCTGGTGCATGGGTCTATCCCTGCCACGACCAACAAATCTGAGTGGTCGAGCTCTGGCTCACGGCACGCGCCGTGCACGTCACCTCACCAGGCCCTCGATGCCTTCACCTCACCCAGAGCAACCAGCGGCAGGCTAACAGCTGTAACGGTCAACCATGCTTCTTCTTGTGCCTGTTCATAGGGGTCCCGAGGGAAGGATAGCAGACGGCACCACGAGTCTCCTTTTCCCTCATGCGATTCGCTTGCGCGTTAAAAGGGGGGCTCCTGAGCATCGCGACTCAGGAGCTCTTACTGGCTCTCCAGCCCTCACCCCCTGGCCTTGACCACGGCATCGCGACCTGGCATACCAGCGGCGGCTGAGCTCGCTCGAGGGCCAGGACCTGAGGACGTAGAGCACTAAGGAGAGCATGAGGGGGGAACTCGAATGGGCCGACCTGGCTATGCCACACGAATTGGAGCGCGGCCCTAGCGCGACATCAGGAATCGTCATGAAGTCAGCAAGATAAGTTTCGCCCTAGGATCGGCCAAATACCTGAGCCTAACAGTCACTTACACCGTGCCGCAGCCCCATTGCGGCCAAGCCTTTTTCCTTTCTTGCCTTACCATGGCTGCTTGAGTGCTAAGGGGGACCTCCTGAGCATCGCGCCTCAGGGGCTCTTACTGGACCTAGGGCCGTGCACCTCCTGGCCTTGACCACGGCATCACGACCTAGCATACTAGCGACGACTGTAGCCGCCTTGGGACTAGGACCCGTCAGCGTAGAGCAACAAGCCATCGCGACGAAAGAAAGGAGGGACCGAGCCTTAACGGGACACGTGTTCATCAAATCTTCATAACAAGGAAGATAGGTACAAAGGCATTGCAGATCATTACATGACCCCATGGGGTGATTCATGACTCTTCGCAGGAAATAAAAGCTGATACTAAGGGGAATCCTATCTACACCCTCCCGTGGCGGACACCATCATCAACAGTGGGCCGTGGGAGGCCGGCGCCAACCCCATCCAGATCAGCTGCGGCGGCCCTGTGATACGTCTCTGTCGTATCTACTTTTCCAAACACTTTTGCCCTTGTTTTGGACTCTAACTTGCATGATTTGAATGGAACTAACCCGAACTCATGTTGTTTTCAGCAGAATTACCATGGTGTTATTTATGTGCAGAAACAAAAGTTCTTGGAATGACCTGAAACTTCAATGAGCAACTTTTGGAAATATAAAAAATACCTACAAAGAATGAAGGGCTAGGGGGCCCACAACCTGTCCATGAGGGTGGGGGCGCGCCTGCCCCCTAGGGTGCGCCCCTACCTCGTGGGCCCCCTGGAGCTCCTCCGACCTCAACTCAACTCTATATATTTGGTTTCGGGGAGAAAAAATCAGAGAGAAGGATTCATCGCGTTTTACGATATGGAGCCGCCGCCAAGCCCTAAAACCTCTCGGGAGGGCTGATCTGGAGTCCGTTCGGGGCTCCGGAGAGGGGAACTCTGTCGCCATCGTCATCATCAACCATCCTCCATCACCAATTTCATGATGCTCACCGCCATGCGTGAGTAATTCCATCGTAGGCTTGCTGGACGGTGATGGGTTGGATGGGATCTATCATGTAATCGAGTTAGTTTTGTTAGGGTTTGATCCCTAGTATCCACTATGTTCTGAGATTGATGTTGCTATGACTTTGCTATGCTTAATGCTTGTCACTAGGGCCCGAGTGCCATGATTTCAGATCTGAACCTATTATGTTTTCATCAATATATGAGAGTTCTTGATCCTATCTTGCAAGTCTATAGTCACCTATTATGTGTTATGATCCGTTAACCCAAAGTGACAATAATCGGGATACTTACCGGTGATGACCGTAGTTTGAGGAGTTCATGTATTCACTATGTGTTAATGCTTTGTTCCGGTACTCTATTAAAAGGAGGCCTTAATATCCCTTAGTTTCCGTAAGGACCCCGGCCACGGGAGGGTAGGACAAAAGATGTCATGCAAGTTCTTTTCCATAAGCATGTATGACTATATTCACATGCCTACATTACAGTGAGGAGCGATAAGCTGTAACATGAAATTTATTGTTCAAAGGGTCGCATATGTGTCGCGTTTATCTCTCACATAGGCGACTTACAAGAATGACGTAAAGTTCGCGAATCTGCCTAACATTACATCATCATGATACACTGGATGCTAGTTCTGTCGCTCACGCCGACAGCCTAGGTTTGCACTTGACTGCTAACCAATATGTATGGAATCCTATGAAATCTATCAAACTGCGCGCACCTAATTCTCTTGCATTACGTATGAGGTAACCCCAATTTGAAAATTCACCCAAGGATAACCACTATGGTGAGCTTTCCATATATAAGTCTGTCCTTCAAACCTACCCTTATTGAGTTTTTGCATTGCCTTATTGTTACACTCTCAGGACGGAGCAATATGTGCACCATAAAATAGCACCTAACTTGTTCGAGCACTACTAGTTATAGAATTATGCACATTAAATGTTCGCTACAGTTACGACACTCACTTAATTGTCAATAAATATTAACCTGTTGGCTCACATTAAAATCCGCACTTTATGCGTACCGATATGTATATGCTCATAAAGTGTAGTCGCTAGACGATATGCTAATGTGTACATACTATGGTGGTATACTGCTAATACTTATGCAGAGCATATTCAATTTCATGATGCTCACCGCCGTGCGTGAGTAATTCCATCGTAGGCTTGCTAGACGGTGATGGGTTGGATGAGATTTATCATGTAATCGAGTTAGTTTTGTTAGGTTTAATTCCCTAGTATCCACAATGTTCTGAGATTGATGTTGCTATGACTTTGCTATGCTTAATGCTTGTCACTAGGGCCCGAGTGCCATGATTTCAGATCTAAACCTATTATGTTTTCATCAATATATGACTGTTCTTGATCCTATCTTGCAAGTCTATAGTCACCTATTATGTGTTATGATCCGATAACCCCAAAGTGACAATAATCGGGATACTTACCGGTGATGACCGTAGTTTGAGGAGTTCATGTATTCACTATGTGTTAATGCTTTGGTCCAGTACTCTATTAAAAGGAGGCCTTAATATCCCTTAGTTTCCGCTAGGACCCCGCTGCCACGGGAGGGTAGGACAATAGATGTCATGCAAGTTCTTTTCCATAAGCACGTATCGACTATTGCGTACATCTGATGATGACATCAATGAGGAGCTACTGTGTCATGTTATGATGACATAGCACTAACCACATCTCGCATAATGTCTCCAGGCAGTTGCCTATGACTCGTCAGTATGTGTTGAATTTCGCTCTTATTATACTTTTCGTTGTACTATTCTGCCATCACTACGTAAATTCGCATACCACACTAGCGGTGGGGTATACCTTTTCTACCTTGACCACTATATATAATAACTTTGTACTACACTTTGGCTGTAGATATTAGCTAGCTCAGAATTGACACTCAGCTTTGCTAATACTTGACATGATATTTATGGCTCCATTGTGTCGATCAATAGATGTGAATACTCTACCTCACTGTTTGTGATCCCTCTATATGTGGGTTATCAAGACGGATTGTTTTGATAGCATAAGATTACTTGTGCAGTATTCTATATCTCTCAGAAGACTTAGATACAGATTAATCTCAACGCAAGAGGATTTAGTCATCACACTATGAGGTGGATAATGGTGCCATTCATCTAGATTCACCTCTGTTGTTATGAGTAAGCTTGCGACACCTAAACCTGCTCTGCTATTCGTTCTGATATGTCGCATGTTATTGATGATGCCACTTCTGCTATGCATGATACTTATGATGAAACTACTTCTATGCTTGATACTACTGTGCCACTTGGTGAATTTCTTGATGAACAACTTGCTAGGGTTAGAGAGATGAAAATATTGAATCTGATAATACTGATGAAAGTGATGATGAAGACTTCCTGTTATTCCTAAGGGTTATGTTTTTGATAAAGAAGCTTCTTTAGCTATTTTAGCTTGCAAAGATAGATACGAACTCAAGAGGTTATTAGCTAAATGGAATAAGCAATCTCTAAATGCTAGAATGAAACCTGACCCTGCTTTTGCTACTTCACCTATCTGTGTTACTGATAAGGATTATGAATTCTCTGTTGATCCTGATATAATTACTTTGGTTGAATCTGATCCTTTTCATGGCTATGAATCTAACTGTTGTGGCACATCTTACTAAATTAAATGATATAGCCACCCTGTTCACTAATGATGAGAGAACTCGCTACTTTTATATCCTTAAAATATTTCCGTTCTCATTAAAGGGTGATGCTAAGATATGGTTTAATTCTCTTGATCCTGGTTGTGTGCGTAGTCCCCAGGATATGATTTATTACTTCTCTGCTAAATATTTCCCTGCTCATAAGAAACAAGCTGCTTAGGGATATATATAATTTTGTGCAAATTGAAGAAGAGAGTCTCCCACAAGCTTGGGGGAGGCTTCTCAAGTTACTTAATGCTTTGCCTGATCATCCTCTTAAGAAAAATGAAATACTTGATATCTTTTATAATGGACTAACCGATGCTTCCAGAGATTACCTGGATAGTTGTGTTGGTTCTGTTTTCAGGGAAAGAACGCCGGATGAAGCTGAAATTCTATTGAATAATATGTTGACAAATGAAAATAATTGGACCTTCCTGAGCCATTCCTGAGCCTATTCCTAAACCAACTCCGAAGAAGAGGGGTATTCTATTTCTCAGTCCTGAAGATATGCAAGAGGCAAAGAAATCTATGAAAGAAAAGGTATTAAAGCTGAAGATGTTAAGAATTTACCTCCTATTGAAGAAATACATGGTCTTAATTTACCGCCTGTTGAAGAAACATATGATCTTAATCCATTACCTATTGAAGAAATACATGGTCTTGATAACCCGACACAGTAGTAAAGGTAAATTCTCTCTATAAATATGATAAAGCTGAAATCCCATTTACTAAGTTTGCTAGCCCATGCTTAGATGAGTTTGATAAATTTATGCAGTGTGTGTCAAAACCGGCGGATCTCGGGTAGGGGGTCCCGAACTGTGCGTCTAGGCGGATGGTAATAGGAGGCAGGGGACACGATGTTTTACCCAGGTTCGGGCCCTCTTGATGGAGGTAAAACCCTACGTCCTGCTTGATTTATTCTTGATAATATGAGTAGTACAAGAGTTGATCTACCACGAGATCAGAGGCTAAACCCTAGAAGCTAGCCTATGGTATGATTGTATGTTGTCCTACGGACTAAAACCCTCCGGTTTATATAGACACCGGAGGGGGCTAGGGTTACACAAGGTCAGTTACAAAGGAGGAGATATACATATCCGTATTGCCTAGCTTGCCTTCCACGCCAAGTAGAGTCCCATCCGGACACGGGACGAAGTCTTCAATCTTGTATCTTCATAGTCCAATAGTCCGGCCAAAGGATATAGTCCGATAGCCGGAACTATACTCAGCGACTCCTGGACTATGAAGATACAAGATTGAAGACTTCGTCCCGTGTCCGGAAGGGACTTTCCTTGGCGTGGAAGGCAAGCTTGGCGATACGGATGATCAGATCTCCTACCATTGTAACCGACTTTATGTAACCCTAACCCTCTCCGGTGTCTATATAAACCGGAGGGTTTTAGTCCGTAGGACAACATACACATCAACAATCATACCATAGGCTAGCTTCTAGGGTTTAGCCTCTCTGATCTCGTGGTAGATCAACTCTTGTAATACCCATATCATCAATATTAATCAAGCAGGACGTAGGGTTTTACCTCCATCGAGAGGGCCCGAACCTGGGTAAAACTTCGTGTCCCTGCCTCCTGTTACCATCCGGCCTAGACGCACAGTTCGGGACCCCCTACCCGAGATCCGCGGTTTTGACACCGACATTGGTGCTTTCATTGAGAGTTCCTCTGTGTCGTCGCCGTCAGGCCCGATGGCTCCTACGATCATCAATGGCGATGCAGTCCAGGGTGAGACCTTCCTCCCGGACAGATCTTCGTCTTTGGCGGCTTCGCACTGCGGGCCGATTCACTTGGCCATCTAGAGCAGATCGAAAGCTACGCCCCTGGCCGTCAGGTCAGATTCGGAAGTTTAAACTACACGGCGACATCCGCGGGGACTTGATCTTCGACGGATTCGAACCACTGCCGAGCGCGCCGCACTGTCACGACGAGCATGATCTAGCTCTGCCGCCGAACAGTGCCCTGGAGGCCGCACCCGCATCGGCTCCGACCCCTAGTTCGGAGCCGACCGCGCCGATCGAGGATGGGCGGTTGGACGCCACCTCGGGGGCTGCGATCCCAACAGCGGTTGAGCCGAACACCAGCCCCGTACTCTGCAAGACTCGTGACTCCATGGAGCCGGATTCTTCTCCGGACTCCGAAACCCTCCGCGCCCCTGCCGAGCGAATCCGATTGGGCGCCGATCATGGAGTTCACGGCCGCGGACGTCTTTCAGCACTCGCCTTTCGGCGATATCCTGAAATCACTGAAGTCTCTCTCTTTGTCAGGAGAGCCCTGGCCGGACTACGGTCAGCAAGGTTGGGGTACGGACGATGAAGAAATTCAAAGCCCACCCACCACCCACTTTGTAGCCACTGTCGACGACTTAACCGACATGCTCGACTTCGACTCCGAAGACATCGACGGTATGGACGCCGATGAAGGAGATGATGAAGAACCAGCGCCTACTAGGCCCTGGAAAGCCACCTCGTCATATGACATATACATGGTGGACACCCCAAAAGAGGGAGAGTGGCGATGGAACAGCGGAGGATGACCCCTCCAAGAAACAGCAAAAGCGCCGGCGTCAGCGGCGCCGCTCAAAATCCCGCCAACACAAAAACGGCGATTCCAGCACGGGAGATAATAATACCCCGGAAAGCGCCGAAGAACATCCCCCCGAGCAAGATTTAGCACAGGAGGATGGAGAAACCAGCCCTCATGAGAGAGCGGCTGACAGAGAGGTCGAGGACGATAATTATATGCCTCCCTCCGAAGACGAGGCAAGCCTCGACGACGACGAATTCGTCGTGCCAGAGGATCCCGTCGAAGCAAGAGCGTTTTCAACGCAGGCTTATGGCCACGGCAAGAAGCCTCAAGAAAAAATAGCAACAGCTTAAAGCTGATCAAGATCTGCTAGTCGACAGATGGACTGAAGTCCTTGCGGCCGAAGAGCATAAACTCGAACGCCCCTCCAAGAGCTACCCAAAGCGCAGGTTGCTACCCCGATTAGAGGAGGAAGCACTCGACGCGGCCGACAGGCCACCTCGTGGCCGCGACAGAGAGGCCTCATGGCCCTCCACCCAAGCCGCACCCCGTACCAAGGCACGGGAATATGCGCCGGACTTACGATATGTTGGAGGAAAAGGCAAGGCAAACAAGATCGATCTACGGATCGCGGTGGGCGCCCCACGGCTCGAGACGGTAACCATCACGCCGGACAAATTCGGCAGGGCCGAACACAGTAGACAAAGCTCATTGGAGCTACGTCATGATATAGCCCAGTACAGAGGCGCCGCACACCCACTTGTGCTTCACAGACGAAATAATGGATCATCAAATCCCCGAGGGTTTCAAACCCGTAAACATCGAATCATATGATGGCTCAACAGATCCCGCGGTATGGATCGAGGATTATCTCCTTCATATCCACATGGCCCGCGGCGATGATTTCCACGCCATCAAATACCTCCCACTCAAGCTTAAAGGACCAGCCCGGCAGTGGCTTAACAGCCTGCCAACAGGGTCAATCAGCTGTTGGGAGGACCTGGAAGCCGCATTCCTCGACAATTTCCAGGGCACTTATGTGCGACCCCCAGACGCTGACGACCTAAGCACGTAATTCAGCAGCCAGAAAATCGGCCAGGCAATTCTGGACATGGTTCCTAACAAAGAAAAATCAAATACTCGACTGTCCGGACGCTGAGGCCTAGCAGCCTTCAAGCATAATATCCGTGACGAGTGGCTTGCCCGGCACCTAGGACAGGAAAAGCCGAAATCTATGGCAGCACTCACGACACTCATGACCCGCTTTTGCGCGGGAGAAGATAGCTGGCTTGCTCGTAGCAACAACATGACCAAGAACCCTGGTCGTTCGGACACCAGGGACATTAGTGGCAGGTCGCGTCGCAACCAGCAGAAGCGCCGCATTAACGGCGACAATGCTAAGGATACGGCAGTTAATGCCGGATTCAGAGGCTCTAAATCCGGTCAGCGGAAAAAGTCATTCAAAAGGAATCCTAGGGGCCCGTCCAGCTTGGACCGAATACTCGACCGCTT
>NC_053022.1:183239917-183251701 GCF_003073215.2 Triticum urartu | reverse complement strand
TGCCAAGATCTTCACTGTGCGCAGAGGCCGGGTCAAGCTTGTGGGAATCATTTTATGGATGATAGGAGAACATATAGATCAACAACAATTTGATAAAATGTGTTGTGCGATAATATATAAGAAGGAAAGAAGAAGACTGTTGTACCTGAACGGATAATAATCCAGTAACAAGTTTGTTGAATTCAGCACACGAATAGCCCAACACTGTCAATTTCAGTGTGTGAATGACCCTGATTCTTACTGGACCTAATTTATCAAGTACATACAATCTCTCGAGGAAAGGCGCATTCTCAATGACAATATTGTGAAACACCTCAACTGAAAGCCTTGGGCGGCGCCAGAAATGCACATAAATCGCAAGGACATTTGTTGAGGTGATGTGGAGGCTACTGAACCCATCCATTGCATGAACATGATGGTACTCGAGCATTGGACAGCCGATGAGCAGGCGCTCCAAATTCTCCTTCGAGATGAAGACGGCAATGAGCTCGAGGTGCTTAAGTTTAGGGAGATGAAGAGCGCGCGCGGCATCGATCTGAGGGGAAATCCACCGCTTGGATGTAGCACGGCGCAGCGTGGGCATGAGGCAGAACACGGATGGCGGCAGCGAGCAAGGACGTCTAGCATGAAGGCTGAGCTCCTCGAGCCGATCCAGGGCTGGGGATAGGAACTAGTAGTGCAACCTGGGTTCGGTCTTGTTGTGGGGATTGAGCCTGCCAATAGCAAGGCGTCTGACCAACCCAGGGTGCGTGTCGAGGACGTGGGACAATGCGTCCAGGCTTTCCTGGGCCCCACTGCAGAACTTGTGGTCGATGATGATGTCTAGGGGTGCTGTGCCAGAGGAGGCACCACTGTCGTGAGAGGACAGTGGTCTGCATGCCATATTTGATGGGGAGGTGGGATATGATGGTTACCAACATCTCGTCGGGGAGGCTGTTGATGAAGTCCACATTCGCCGGAGGCTCTTGAGGTTCTGGCTCGACCCGCCCCCGCTTGTTGGTTGGCTCGTCCTCCATCTCGCAGCAGGAAGCGATCCTCGGCGGCGGTGCTTATAGATGAGAATGGAGGACTATTCTGCGTACCTTCCCGAGGCGACCAAAACAAAAGTCCAAAACCAGCAATAAATTGCAGCGCTCGCGGTGGACTGCTCATAGTCGTTTCGTCTAATCAAACAGCTGCCCGCGGTAGTAAATGGTTAGTTAAACACCCACGATTGGACTAATATGACCGTTTGCGATAATAACATGGTGGCTATTTGTTAAAAATGCCTAGGAAAATCAATGTATAAAAAGGCGAAACGAACCGTGAATAATTTCATATGTTTAGCACAATTGCATGTTGCCTCTGTAAAATAAATGAGGGCGGGAAGATACAGCGTGTGTCATTTCGCACACAGGTCATGTGACCAAGCTCCCTCTCCGAACCATGAGGCTTCTTGATAGAAGCTCCGGTTTGTATGAAAGAAGATATGGGTCAGAGCCTAGTTGAAAGGGCGGCAAGATCTAACCCCATCCTACAGAAGGTACAAAAGCACGATAATTAATTGTTCATCACGTTTACACACAATCCAGATTGAACAAGACAATAACAACTAACGCAACCAAAGTTTTCGGCAGTCACAATCAAATGGATTGGTCTGATCCATAAAATCAAGATCCTGGACCGGAAAATCTACTGGTACATGAAGACAATTTGTTGTAAATAGAAGCCGAGCATGTTTAGAAGCCCTTTTGTCCACCTGAAACTTCTTTTTATGCTATTCAACGTGTCCATCCGTGAGAAAGTTTTTGTTAAAAAACTTAATCCCCATGGACAATAGTACTCTCGCATTCAACAGGAAGAATGTGACAAAGTTGAACACGTGTTTGCATGGTTGGATGCATATCCTTCCAGCATTATTGTCAAACGAATGTCATGAGAACTAAGAAAATCCCAGTGCTTCTTATGCCAATGATTGGTTATACCTTTTTGTCCATGTCCTTTAGCCTAAATAGACATGAAGACTGAAAACAGTTAATGTCTAAAAAAATATTACAGCTAAACGGGTAGTTCTAGTAAAGTATATCAATGTGCTTGATATCATCACCTCTATATGCAAATTCTCCAGACATGGAAAGCATCGCAGCAAGCCAATAATCATGTTCAGATCAAAACACCACGTACTGATATGTAAGGTCTTGACAGAATCCAGCACCATTGATAGGGTACCCATGGACAAACTCTTCATTAAGCATAGAACATAATATTAGTACCAAAAGCGTAATCCAAGATTATATAAAGATTATGCACACAAATGAAAAATGCAGCTTATGATTACAAAAGTGTTGATGATATAAAACTTGCGCACACAAATGAAAAATGCAGCTTATGATTACAAAAGTGTTGATGATAATATGTAGTACCTGAATAAGTGTGGATCCAACCACCATCTTGTAACCTTCAAACGGATAAGGAATTATACCCAAGGTCTCTAGTTAAGGCGCAGAGACCACAGTTACTTGCGAAGGTGCATAACGATAATCAAGGAGCAGCCTTTGGAGTGAAGGGGCGCCTTTGATGATGAGCTCCTCTCCTTTAAAGTAAATTCCAATGCTTACAAGGTGAGGCGACTTTATTTGGAGACAACAGATACAGATTTCTTTTCGAAAAGCAAGCAGCAAGCGCTCCAGGGCAGGGCAGCAGGAGTGGATGATGATGTGCAGTGAGGCCTCCCACAGATCGACCAGCACAAGCATGAGTTTTTTTTAGTAGTGGGAGTCGATGCATTTGTACCAGATTGTTTGGTAGATGACACCGGGCCAGGGTGGTGGTGTGGAGAGAGGAGGAAAACCATGAGATGGACACTGGTGGTGAGGGCACAGCTACAATGCTTGGTGGATAGCTATTTGCATAGTAATGGTAGAACTCAAGATGTTGGAGTTTTTTGAATTGGCAGGACGTCAGCCAGGCGTCCACCGTGCAGGGTATGTGCAGGTAGCATGTCGGGATGCATAGGCATTGAATGGAGCCCTGGTGGGAGGAGATGATGGATCCATGGAGTTCAAAATCATGAACGGCAGATAGCCGACGACAGTCGAGATTAAGAGGTGCGACATGCCACAGAGTGCACCATCGAGATGCGAGGACCTGTGTGCGGCAGCCATCCTTGGTGGGGAGAAGGAAGATGATCTCCCCAAGGATTAGGGGTGGGAATATAAACCAAAGACCGAAGTACCAAACCGTAAAAACCGAGACCGAGACCGAACTGACCGAAACTGAGAAGTTCGGTTGTTACTTCGGTCAAAGCTTGTGGAAAACCGAAGTAGTTTCGGTAAATTCGGTCATGACCCTCGGTCACCCAAAACAACTGATATATCTCGTACGTGCATGTGTATTAGTACAAAATCTGAGAAATAGCCCACCTAATTGCCTAACTCCATGGCCCTTGGCCCAATTCAGGCCCAAGATCTCACGTTATGGATAAGCACGCAACATCGAGTAACCAGCATCTATATCCATCCACTCGATCCCCCCCAAAATACTATATCCACTCGATGCTTTAACCTAGCGGCCAGCGTTCCCCTCGAAAGAAAAAATATAGCTACTCCGGCCAGCGGCGGCTGCGGTTTCACATGCTCTCTTCCCCGGCCAGCGGGGGCAGCCCAGCAGTGGTGTTATCTGCTCCCTACTTCTTCCTCGTCCACCAGCGCTTCCGTTGCACTGCATCTTCTTCTTTTTACCATCCTCTTGGTGCTGGGATTGTTTATTGATTTCTTTCGATGTGTTCACATTCTCACAAGAAATTGACTTCTACACACGATGCTCTTGCATCTGATTTTTTTTCCTTTGTTGTTCGATTGGTGAGGGGCTGCTCAATTTTAGACACAACTCTCCACAGATTCCTATTGTCAAGCATTGTTGTAGCTTTGTTCGGTTGAACCGAGACCCGACACGAAATACCATGGACCAAAATCGTCGGTTACTATTTTTCTAAGAAATCGATCGGTCAACAAAGTAAGAAAACCGAATCTTTTATTGATCGAGAAAACTGAACCGAATGGTTCGGTCTAACCAAATGCCTAGCCCTACCAAGGATGGAGTCCGGGAGATCGCTGATGTGGTCCGACCGATATTCTACGGGTTCCTCAGATCCATGGGCGTGGCCGCTTCTGCCTAAGGATGGCAATGGGTCGGGTTTCGATTGGGTTGAACAATATCAAATCCATATCCACATCCATGAAGACAGTCTCTGCCCACCCATGGAAAAACCCATGGGCGAAAAATTGTGTCCATGTCCAAACCCAATGGATATCCATACCTGTTGGATATCCATTGGGTCCTCTCAAGACATATACATAAGACATAACATGATGTGCACATAAGTTGTTGCACACATGTTATGTGTGAAAAAGTAAAGATAGAAGGATCGAGGGGATACAGAGCAGTGTTATCCTAGGCCAGTGGCGCTGACTATTACATTGCTACACCATACATGGAGGTAGCGGCTGACAGTGCCGAGCATCTGTAGGGATGCGGGAGGAGTAAGAAGAGGAGACGGGGCTGATACTTAATGATGAGTCATTTATTGACAAGACAAAAGGATGAGAAGGGGCGCTGAAGTAATATTTGTTGGGGAACGCAGTAATTTCAAAAAAAAAATCCTACACACATGCAAGATCCATATAGGTGATGCATAGCAACGAGAGGGGAAGAGAGTTGTCCATGTACCCTCCTAGACCGTAAGAGTAAGCGTTATGACAATGCGGTTGATGTAGTCGTATGTCTTCATGATCCGACCGATCCTAGCACCGAAGGTATGGCACCTCCGTGATCTGCACACGTTTAGCTCGGTGACGTCCCATGAACTCTAGATCCAGATGAATGTCAAGGGAGAGTTTCATCTGCACGACGGCATGATGAGGTGATGATGAAGCTACCGACGCAGGGCTTCGCCTAACCACTACAACGATATGACCGACGTGGAAACATGTGGAGTGGGGCATCGCACAAGGCTAAACAATCAACTTGTGTGTTCTAGGGTGCCCCCTGCCCCCGTATATAAAGGAGCAAGGGGAGGGGGCCAGCGGCCTCATAGGGTGCGCCCCAAGGGGGGAATCCCTTTCGTAGTCCAACAAGGAGGGGAAGGAAAGAGGAGGAGGGGAGAAGGAAAGAGGGGGCTGGCCCCCCAAGCCCCTAAACCAAATCGGTTTGGGCCTAGGGGCGTGCCCCACAGCTCCCTTTCTGCCCTCTATTTCCACTAAGGCCCATGAAGGCCCATTGACCCCCCCCCCCCGGGGTTCCGGTAACTCCCCAGTACTCTGGTATTTATCCGATGACCCCCAGAACCTTTCTGGTGTCGGAATATAACCTTCCAATATATCAATCATTATGTCTCAACCATTTCGAGACTCCTCGTCATGTCCGTGATCTCATCCGGGACTCCGAACAACCTTCGGTACATCAAAACACATAAACTCATAATACCGATCGTCATCGAACGTTAAGCATGCGGACCCTACGGGTTCAAGAACATGTAAACATGACCGAGACTCATCTCCGGTAAATAATCAATAGCGGAACCTGGATGCCCATATTGGCTCCTACATATTCTACGAAGATCTTTATCGGTCAAACCGCATAACAGCATACGTTGTTCCCTTTGTCATCGGTATGTTACTTGCCCGAGATTCGATCGTCGGTATATCAATACCTAGTTCAATCTAATTACCGGCAAGTCTCTTTATTCGTTCCGTAATGCAACATCCCATAACTAAGTCATTAGTCACACTGCTTGCAAGGCTTATAGTGATGTGCTTTACCGAGAGGGCCTAGAGATACCTCTCCGATACTCGGAGTGACAAATCCTAATCTCAATCTTTGCCAACTCAACAAACACCATCGGAGACACCTGTAGAGCATCTTTACAGTCACCCAGTTACGTTGTGATGTTTGATAGCACACTAAGTGTTCCTCCGGTATCCGGGAGTTGCATAATCTCATAGTCATATGAAAAAGTATAAGTTATGAAGAAAGCAAGAGCAACAAACTAAATGATCATCGTGCTAAGCTAACAGATGGGTCAAGTCAATCACATCATTCTCTAATGATGTGATCCCGTTCATCAAATGACAACTCTTGTCCATGGCTAGGAAACTTAACCATCTTTGATTAATGAGCTAGTCAAGTAGAGGCATACTAGTGACACTCAGTTTGTCTACGTATTCACACATGTACTAAGTTTCCGGTTAATACAATTCTAGCATGAATAATAAAAATTTATCATGATATAAGGACATAAATAATAACTTTATTATTTCCTCTAGGGCATATTTCCTTCAATATTACCGTGGGGATTGAATATCAGCTAATAAAAGTTATGGTGGGGATTTTTAAAATTTGTTTAGCATGTTTTAGATAATAATGGGAAAAATTACAATGGGACATGTGAATGTGGGGTAGGGATAGCAGAATATTGCCCATTAAGTTAGACTATAGGGTCGGGTTTGGGTACATCCATGGGTACAAGATCATGTCCATGTCCTATCCATGAGCAATCGGGTCGGGTTTGGGCACCGCCCATGGGTGCAAAAGCATATCCAAACCTTGTCCATATGGGTCGGATATCCATGGGTATCCATGTCCATGGGTAAAATTTCCATCCTTTTCTGCCAGCGCTACCGGGTATAGGATCTACAACCGGCGGCGCCGCTGGCCGGAGCCTCATCTGTGTACATAGCAATCTGGAAGGAAAAAAGGAAGAAACATACGTGTAGGACATTCAAAATCAATTCTCAAGATCTAGAAGAAAAAAGGGGACAAACATATATGTAGGACATTCAAAATCAATTCTCGAGATCCGGCTATGAATTATTAGCACGCACGCTAACCCTAGTCGGATTATTAGTAAAAAATCATTTGTACAAAACAAATAATTAATCACTAAGCATAGATACCATTCAAACAATCAATACACTACACGGATCTAACGAATCTTACTGTGATTTCATGGACTGGGTGAACATAACCAAGGGTTTCTGTTCCCAACAAAGGGGGACTAACCGGTTTTTCATCAAAGTCAAGGTCGTTGCCGGAGTAGCTGTGGACCTCCGGCTCCGGCTGGGGAGGCACGACGGCGGCGATGAATTCAAGGTCACGCTGTTGCCTGTGCGAGACCTCATCGGCGGCGACAGCAACCTCTGTGCCCAGCTTCATGCATTGCGCGGGTGCTTCACCAGCCCCGGCGTCGCCACTCCCACCGACGGTGCGCTTCAGCAAAATCCTAATACACTCCATGCGGCGGTGACAACTGTGGACGGGGTGTGCGGCCGCCTATTATGACCAGCAGATCGGGCACGCCATTAATATGGAGCAGTGCGAGCGAGGTGGGCGGCGGTCAAAGGGTTGGCTCACCTCCCGGTGAACCTACGCAACAGACTACTGGCACGCCTACCGTGATTTCACACAGCTACTAGCATGCCCCATGGTGAGTGTGTAGCGAACACGATCATTCCTCGGCCTTCCGGTCTTCCTGCTAGCATGCGTCTCAGCAACTTACGCATGCTCGTACGGCACACGGGACGTGTGCACGGTACATATTATATTGATTTTTCCTTTTTGATGATTAATTCTGCCGCTTTATTGCTTAACCGAAGCACGACACTTACATTGTTGGTCTAACGCATATGGTTCGAATAAAGAGTTTCTTTGCGATCTGGTTGATAATTATTTATAATTTCCTATATGTGAGAAGATTATATCAAAACTTGTTTCAAATTTGAAAGAAAAGAATCACAGACTATTGTGTCCATATGACACCACGATAAGTTTCATGAATTTCAACTTAGTTTTGGATTTATTGGATTTTAAAATCAAGATTCTAGATGTTAGAAATTTCTTGCATGGGGACTAAACAGGCACCCAGGGACACGTACACATATGTTTTTGCAATCCATTTTTGTGCACTATCACAGGTCTCATGGAGATCAAATTTGATTTTTGCACATTTAATCCCTGGGAAATCAATCAATGTACACAAAACGGACAGATGTTATCTATTTTTTTCAATTTTCAACACTAAACTCCTTTGGTCGCATATTCGCTGCAAAAAAAGTTTGACATGCATCTTTGGGCCACATGCACGTGGTGGTCCTAGGACACTCACTCACGTGGGCCCACGAGGTCGCCGCCCAGCACTATGACATGCAATGAGAGAGGTTAATTTGACCAACAAGGATGATCATTTTTTGGTTTTTGTTATGCATACGATAGGAGTATATATATATATAGTATGTGTTGAGGAGGGTGACTGGGGGCAATACTACGTGTCATATAAGACACTCACTCATGTGCGATGATTCCATCCATGGCCCCGCGAGGTTGTCCTCCATCACTTTGACCCAACAAGGAGGTTTCTTTTTGGGTTGTGTTGCGGTAGGAGTATATATATATAGTACACGTCGAAGAGGGGGGGAGGGGGGCGGGGCAGCACATATATACTAGACACACGTCATGAATCGATCTCACTCCATGTGGGAAATTTTCGGTTTTCGAGGCAAGTGCCGCAAAGAAGTTGTGCATGTTGGGTATTAAAAAGATCACCAACACATTGGGCCACGTGCAGACGATGGTTGTCACTCATTCGCATGCGACTCTTCCCTCCATGGGCCCGCGAGGTCGTCGTCCATTTAATATATGACACAACGAGAAAGGTAATTTGAGGAACAAGGAGGATTATTTTCAGGTTGTGTTATGGTACGTAGGAGTATATATTACGCGTCGAAGAGGGGAGGGGGCAACATATATATACTATGTGTCATGAACCTCAGTTCGTGTGGGGACTTAAAGGTTTCCGAGGCAGGTGCCACATCAAAGTTCTGCATGTATATTAGGTATTCAAACATCACAACCACACATCTCCATACATGTGTTTGGCCCACAAGCAAGCGATGGCGGTTGTCCTCTAGCACTAACTCACGGGGTTATCGGCAAGATGCTTCGTCCATCTCTATGTGCCCCTTTGGTCAATCACTTCGACTGACAGCGATAAAGGTTAATTTGACTTATAATTAGGAGGGGATTAAATTTTGGTTCGTCTTATATGGTTCGGTACATGCAACTATGCTTCGCGCGCATGTGTACGCACAAATCCCTCCTACCGTTTTGAAGTGGGGGGGGGGGACGAGCACGCGATGCATCGTGAACCAGATCTGTGTGGGAACTGTGTGTTTTTTGACGCATGCATGCGCCACATCAAAATGTTGTGCTTTTGGTATTCAAACATATATGCATTCATCACGCTTGTCCATACATATGATTGGGGCACACACAAGTAGTGGTCGTCTTTGGACACTCTCCCTCGCTTGGTTATCATCGACGGCCTATATATTCGTGGGCCCGCATGGACGTCCATCACTACGACCAACAATGCGAGAGAGGTTACCAGGGTGGATTCTTCTTCTCTTGGTTCGCGTTACTGTATAGTCGTACGTCGATCATGCGTGATTCGAGACCTAAGTTCGAGGGCTCGCATACACATGAATCCCTATATATATAGTATACTACACGTCGTGAACCCTCGCTCCGTGTGAGGACTTTCTGGTTCCAAAAGCACGCGGCCACATCAAAGTTTTGCATTGGGTATATTCAAACACCACATGGCACTTCATACATATGTTTGGTCCACATGCACACGGTGGTTGTCTTCAGGCACTCCCTCGCATGGTTATCAGCGACAAGCTAGCCTATTTTGTTGTGGGGCCGCATGTGGAACGTCAATGCATGACTTTGACCCAACAAACAAGAGAGGTTATACGACCAAGGTGGTGATTCTTCTCGGTTAGTCTTACAATACGCCTTGGTGAGATGCCCTCTCCCACCGACTCAAAGTGTGTGGGGGGGCACAGTACTACTTCGTACTAGATGAACCTCCGTGGGGTCGGGGATGCTCGGTTTATTTGCGATGCACACGTGCCACATCAAATTTGTGATTTGGTTATTTAAATATCATAGCACATCATTTTCACACGCACACACACACACATCGGGCCACCCGCAGGTGTGGTTGGTAAGTGGTCTCACACATCTAACGCTAGAAGAACACATCTATGGGCCCGCACACGGTCCACATTTGATTGGAAGCAAAGGGGGGAGGGGGTTGATGTACTCCTTTCGGTTTGTGTTAATATACATTGAGATGTTAGACCTAGCTATTTGGGGGCATGCATTCATAGCTAGGATTCCCCTCCCGGCAACACGAAGTGTGTGTGTATGGGGGAGGGGGCTAGCAATAATAACATGCGCTTTGTGCAACAGGTGCCACATCAATTGGGTATTTGAACATCAAACCACCCTTTTCATGCATATATTTGGTCCACATGCAAGTGTGTTCATGTTCTAACCCTTTCCCGCGTTTTTTGGCCAAATTTATAAATAGCAGATGAGTCGGACACAGCAACCGTCTGCGATCGGGTATGAAACAGACATGGTTCCCTAGGACTACATGTGTGCCACTCCCCTGCCCCTGTCACCCACATGATCATAGTTGTCGGCGTTCTGGGAACGGGGGTCCCCAGACTTGCCTGCCTGCGGCCTGCGGCGTGGCACAAAGGGGGCCCAGTACGGCCCATCTTCACCAACACAAACCCAAGACCCTTGCGAGGGGCCAAGCCTCGCGGGGCAGACGACGCGGAGCTTCCTCAGGCACGGCCTCATCAGGCTGGCTCGCGAGGAGGCGGAGAGATCAAGGCGGGGTACCTCACGAGGTGCCCATGACGCAAGCCATGACCACCAAGGGCCCCAGGCGGGTGCCAGCCCGCGCAGTGTCCTCCTTTCCTCTTTGGTGCAAAGGGGGCAAGCGCAGCCGCGGAGTACCGAGGCATCAGGCAAAGGTTGCCATTTCGGTGCAACAAGACCAAGACTAGGAGGACTACAAGACGGAGGTCATCGTGGAGCCCAAGACGGCGTCACCGCCAGAGCTTTGTGCAGGCGAAGACTACTTTTGTCAGGATAACTGGTACTAGATGTCCCCTTTCAAATTAGCCCGCCATTGTTGGCTCCCTTCCCGCTCGATATTTGGGAAGAGGACCAAGGCCTCTATAAATAGGACCAGCCAACGCAGGAGGGGGAAGCTCGGTGAGAGGTTAGAGGTTGGAGATTGAAATCCGAGAGAGAGAGAGGGGTGACTGAACTCCTCCCAGCAGTTCATTGCCCCAGCCAAGAACAAACCCTCGCGAGGCTGTTCTTCCTTGTATTGTTCATCGTCATCAGCTCGAGAGGCAATCCACCACAACACACACTGGAGTAGGGTATTACACCACAACGGTGGCCCGAACCAGTATAAACCCTGTGTCTCTTGTGTTGTTCTTTCCATAGCTCAAATCTTAGCGAGGCTGAGGGGTGCAGGTTGGTAGGAGGCGAAATCTCTGCGTGCACCCCAGTGTTCGAACCTCAAGGGTCTGCCGGAACCCGAAATCCGACATTTGGCGCGCCAGGTAGGGGTGCGCCGGAATTCGTCTTCCACCACCCCGTTCTCCTCCGACCATCGCGCCCATGTCTGACGCTCGTCAGGCCCGCGCCGAGCGCCGGGCCGCTCTCGCTTCCCGCGTCGCCCAGACTGCTCCTGTCGGCGGGTGTCCTCGCCGTTCCCCGTCGCCTTCTGTCAATGCCGCCACCGGCCCGGCAGGGGACGAGCAGCAAGCATCGTCTCAGCATCCGTCCATGCGACAAGACGGCCGCACCGCTACTCCCTCGCTCACCCCAGCTGGCTCTTCGTCCCGCGCGCCCATGGAGGCTCGAGCTGCACTCATC
>NC_053022.1:183228264-183238917 GCF_003073215.2 Triticum urartu | reverse complement strand
ATCCCAAAACGAGCTAGCTGTAATATCAGTAGAGACATCATAGATCGCACCATATCTAATAAAGTGCAGTTACGACATTCGGACACACCATTACGCTGTGGTGTTCCAGGTGGGTGAGTTGCGAAACTATTCCGCATTGTTTCAAATGAAGACAAACTCATAACTCAAATATTCACCTCCATGATCAGATCGTAGAAACTTATTTTCTTGTTACGATGATTTTCCACTTCACTCTGAAATTCTTTGAACTTTTCAAATGTTTCAGACTTATGTTTCATCAAGTAGATATACCCATAGCTCAAATCATCTGTGAAAGGTCAGAAAATAACGATACCCCGAGCCTCAACACTCATCGGACCGCATACATCAGTATGTATTATTTCCAATAAGTCTGTCTCGTCTCCATTGTTCCGGAGAACGGAGTCTTTAGTCATCTTGCCCATGAGGCATGGTTCGCAAGCATCAAGTGATTCATAATCAAGTGATTCCAAAAGCCCATCAGCATGGAGTTTCTTCATGCGCTTTACACCAATATGACCTAAACGGCAGTGCCACAAATTAGTTGCACTATCATTATTAAACTTATATCTTTTGGCTTCAATACTATGAATATGTGTATCACTACTATCGAGATTCAAAATAGACCACTCATCAAGGGTGCATGACCATAAAAGATATTACTCATATAAATAGAACAACCATTATTCTCTGATTTAAATGAATAACCGTCTCGCATCAAACAAGATCCAGATATAATGTTCATGCTCAACGCTGGCACCAAATAACAATTATTTAGGTCTAATACTAATCCCGAAGGTAGATGTAGAGGTAGCGTGCCGACACGATCACATCGACTTTGGAACCATTTCCCACGCACATCGTCACCTCGTCCTTAGCCAATCTTCGCTTAATCCGTAGCCCCTGTTTCGAGTTGCAAATATTAGCAACAGAACCAGTATCAAATACCCAGGCGCTACTGCGAGCATTAGTAAGGTACACATCAATAACATGTATATCAAATATACCTTTCACTTTGCCATCCTTCTTATCCGCCAAATACTTGGGGCAGTTCCGCTTCCAGTGACCAGTCCCTTTGCAGTAGAAGCACTCAGTCTCAGGCTTAGGTCCAGACTTGGGCTTCTTCACTTGAGCAGCAACTTGCTTGCTTCTTCTTGAAGTTCCCCTTCTTCCCTTTGCCCTTTTTCTTGAAACTAGTGGTCTTGTTAACCATCAACACTTGATGCTCCTTCTTGATTTCTACCTCCGCAGCCTTTAGCATTGCGAAGAGCTCGGGAATTGTCTTATCCATCCCTTGCATATTATAGTTCATCACGAAGCTCTTGTAGCTTGGTGGCAGTGATTGAAGAACTCTGTCAATGACACTATCATCAGGAAGATTAACTCCCAGCTGAGTCAAGTGGTTGTGGTACCCAGACATTCTGAGTATATGTTCAACTAACAGAACTATTCTCCTCCATCTTGCAGCTATAGAACTTATTGGAGACTTCATATCTCTCAATCTGGGCATTTGCTTGAAATATTAACTTCAACTCCTGGAACATCTCATATGCTCCATGACGTTCAAAACATCGTTGAAGTCCCGTTCTAAGCCGTAAAGCATGGCACACTGAACTATCGAGTAGTCATCAGCTTTGCTCTGCCAGACGTTCATAACATCTGGTGTTGCTCCTGCAGCGGGTTTGCACCTAGCGGTGCTTCCAGACGTAATTCTTCTATGCAGCAATGAGGGATAATCCTCAAGTTACGGACCCAGTCGTGTAGTTGCTACCATCATCTTTCAACTTAGCTTTCTCTAGGAATGCATTAAAATTCAATGGAACAACAGCACGGGCCATCTATCTACAACAACATAGACATGCAAAATACTATCAGGTACTAAGTTCATGATAAATTAAAGTTCAATTAATCAT
The DNA here is from genome assembly GCF_003073215.2 of Triticum urartu. NCBI lineage: Eukaryota > Viridiplantae > Streptophyta > Magnoliopsida > Poales > Poaceae > Triticum > Triticum urartu. Next base: position 183,236,986 of record NC_053022.1, on the reverse strand, counting down.
ATTACTTAAGAACTCCCACTTAGATAGACATCCCTCTAATCATCTAAGTGATCACGTGATCCATATCAACTAAACCATGTCCGATCATCACGTGAGATGGAGTAGTTTTCAATGGTGAACATCACTATGTTGATCATATCTACTATATGATTCACGCTCGACCTTTCGGTCTCAGTGTTCCGAGGCCATATCTGCATATGCTAGGCTCGTCAAGTTTAACCCGAGTATTCTGCGTGTGCAAAACTGTGCTTGCACCCGTTGTGATGAATGTAGAGCTTATCACACCCGATCATCACGTGGTGTCTCGGCATGACGAACTTTGTGCAACGGTGCATACTCAGGGAGAACACTTTTACCTTGAAATTTAGTGAGAGATCATCTTATAATGCTACCGGTACTAAGCAAAATAAGATGCATAAAGATAAACATCACATGCAATCAATATAAGTGATATGATATGCATCATCATCTTGTGCCTTTGATCTCCATCTCCAAAGCACCTGTCATGATCACCATCGTCACCGGCTGACACCTTGATCTCCATCGTAGCATCGTTGTCGTCTCGCCAACTATTGCTCTACGACTATCGCTACCGCTTAGTGATAAAGTAAAGCAATTACATGGCGATTGCATTTCATACAATAAAGCGACAACCATATGGCTCCTGCCAGTTGCCGATAACTTTGTTACAAAACATGATCATCTCATACAACAATTTATATAATCATTCTTGACCATATCACATCACAACATGCCCTGCAAAAACAAGTTAGACGTCCTCTACTTTGTTGTTGCAAGTTTTACGTGGCTGCTACGGGCTTAGCAAGAACCGTTCTTACCTATGCATCAAAAACCACAATGATTTTTCGTCAAGTGTGCTGTTTTAACCTTCAACAAGGACCGGGCGTAGTCACACTCATTCAACTAAAGCTGGAGAAACAGACACCCACTAGCCACCTGTGTGCGAAGCACGTCGGTAGAACCAGTCTCATGAACGGTCATGTAATGTCGGTCTGGGCCGCTTCATCCAACAATACCGCCGAATCAAAGTATGACATGCTGGTAAACAGTATGACTATTATCGCCCACAACCCTTTGTGTTCTACTCGTGCATATAACATCTATGCATGGACCTGGCTCTGATGCCACTCCTGCCTAGTAGGAGTAGGTTTCCCCCTTTCCTAGTCCAAGAAGGAGAAGAAGGGAAAGAGAGGTGAGAAGAGAAGGAAGGGGGGGCGCCCCCTTCCCCTTGTCCAATTCGGATGTGGCAAGGGGGGCACCTTTGGCCGGCCCTCTCTCTTCTCCACTAAGGCCCATTGTGGCCCATTAATCCTCGGGGGGTTCCGGTAACCTCGGGTACTCCGGAAAATACCTGATACACTTCGGAACCATTCCGGTGTCCGAATATAACCTTCCAATATATCAATCTTTATGTCTCGACCATTTCGAGACTCCTCGTCATGTCTGTGATCTCATACGCGAATCCAAACAACCTTCGGTACATCAAATCACATAACTCATAATACATATCGTCATCGAACGTTAAGCGTGCGGACCCTACGTTAACTATGTAGACATGACCGAGACATCTCGGTCAATAACCAATAGCGGAACCTGGATGCTCATATTGGTCTCCTACATATTCTACGAAGATCTTTATCGGTCAAACCGCATAACAACATACGTTGTTCCCTTTGTCATCGGTATGTTACTTGCCCGAGATTCGATCGTCGGTATCTCAATACCTAGTTCAATCTCGTTACTGGCAAGTCTCTTTACTCGTTCCGTAATGCATCATCCCACTAACTCATTAGTCACATTGCTTGCAAGGCTTATAGTGATGTGCATTACCGAGAGGGCCCAGAGATACCTCTCCGATACATCGGAGTGACAAATCCTAATCTTGATCTATGCCAACTCAACAAACACCATCGGAGACACCTGTAGAGCATCTTTATATCACCTCATTATGTTGTGACATTTGATAGCACACTAAGTGTTCCTCCGGTATTCGGGAGTTGCATAATCTCATAGTCATAGGAACATGTATAAGTCATGAAGAAAGCAATAGCAATAAACTAAACGATCATAGTGCTAAGCTAACGGATGGGTCTAGTCATCACATCATTCTCTAATGATGTGATCCCGTTCATCAAATGACAACACATGTCTATGGTTAGGAAACTTAACCATCTTTGATTAACGAGCTAGTCAAGTAGAGGCATACTAGGGACACTCTGTTTGTCTATGTATTCACACATGTACTAAGTTTCCGGTTAATACAATTCTAGTATGAATAATAAACATTTATCATGATATAAGGAAATATAAATAACAACTTTAGTATTTCCTCGAGGGCATATTTCCTTCAAAACTCTCCCTCGACACTTTGCTGGATCAAGAGTTCGAGGGACGTCACCGAGCTGAACGTGTGCAGAACTCGGAGATGCCGTACGTTCAGTACTTGATCAGTTGAATTGAGGAGATGTTCGACTACATCAACCGCGTTAATCTAATGCTTCCGCATTCGATCTACAAGGGTACGTGGGCACACTCTCCCCCTCTTGTTGATATGCATCTCCTAGATTGATCTTATGTGAGCATAGGATTTTTTTTGAAATTGCATGATACGTTTCCCTACATGGAGGGAGCGCCCTACCCCCTGGGCGTGCCCCTTGCCTTGTGGAAACCTTCTGTGCCCTCCAGACTTCGTTTTCTTGCACAGTACTTCTTTTGGTCGGTAAAAATTCATTATATAGTCTCCTGAAGGTTTTGACCACCATATCACGGCAAAATCCCCTGTTTTCGTTTTGAGTTGTTTTTTGCCAGAGTTTCCAAGGCCAGGCATTATGTCGTCATCCTCCTCCAACAACGCGGACGATGATGCTTGGTTGATGCAGATGGAACTTAGAAGGGATGATGTCGAGGGAGCCACTATGGAGGAGGATGAAGGAGATTCGCTTGAGGAACAACCTCCGCATCGGAGAGGGGTACTTCTGGTGGGCATCTCCGCTATTTCAAGTCCCATCAAGCAATAGGAATCACAAACAATTGAAGCCAAGAGGTTCGAGAAGGGATTCCCCCTAGGAGGCCCTTACACAGGTTACATCGGAACAATCTTTCATAATTTGGTTCATAATTACGGAGTGGATAACACCCCTCGTACACATCTACCCTCCAATTGGGACATATCCCATCCAAGTGAAAGCAATGCAGAGAAGAGCTCTTGGGGGCCTAAAAATAAGCGTATTTGGAGGAAATTAAGAAGAATGAAAATATGCTCCAACGTGTGCTCCAAGAACTGCAAGTTCTGAAAGGTGCATTAATGAAGCTAACGGATTCATCAACAACTCCATCATCACCACCTCCGAAGAAAGAGACATAAATACATGGGCATGGGCACTCCCCTTGGCAACTGCCAAGCTTGGGGGAGGTGCGCCGATATTGTATCACCATCACACCTTTACCTTTATCGTTTTTCTTAGTTCGATCTTTTGGTTATATCTTAATCGAGTAGAATAAAGTTTTTAGTATGATCTAGCTTTTGAGTTTTGTTTTGATCTCTATCTATGTAATCGAGTCCGTGAGTTATATATAATAAAGAGTAGTTTTGAGTTGAGAGCTTTACTTTCTTGCTATGATCTTGAGGGAATTAAATAAAGAATAAAAAAGAAATAAAAAGATCATATATTGATCTTATGGAGAGTAATGACTTCACATATAAAGAGTGTGATGAATAAAAGTTTTGAGAGTTGACAAACATAGTTTTGGTCATTGTTCAATTAATAGGAAGTAATAAAGAAAGAGAGGCTTCATATATAAATATGCTATCTTGGACATCTTTTCTAATCGTGAGCACTCATTAAAATATGACATGCTAAAAAGTTAATGTTGGACAAGGAAGACAACATAATGGGTTATTTTCTTATATCGAATAGAAGTTATATTGTCATGGATCATCCAACATGTTGTGCTTGCCTTTCCCTCTCATGCTAGCCAAATTATTTGCACCAAGTAGAGATACTACTTTTGCTTCCAAACATCCCTTAAACCTGTTTTGCCATGAGAGTCCACCATACGTACCTATGGATTGAGTGAGATCCTTCAAGTAAGATGTCATCGATGGAAGCAATAAAAATTGCTCTCTAAATATGTATGATCTATTAGTGTGAAGAAAATAAGCTTTATACTAACTTGTGATATGTAAGAAATAAAAGCGATGGACTACATAATAAAGTTCTTTATCACAAGGGGCAATATAAAGTAACGTTCTTTTGCATTAAGATTTTGTGCATCCAACCATAAAAGCGCATGATACCTCTGCTTCCCTCTGCGAAGGGTCTCATTTACTTTTATCTTCTACCCTTATACAAGAGTGAATGCTGATCTTCACCTTTCCTTTTTACACCTTTTCTTTTGGCAAGCACCATGTGTTGGAGAGATCCGGATATGTATATATGTATCCACTCGAATGTAGGTTATCATAAAGTATTATTGTTGACATTACCCTTGAGGTAAAAGGTTGGGGAGTGAAACTATAAGCCTGTATCTTTCTCTGTGTCCGGTTGAAGCTTCGAACCCATAAAGTATCGCATGAGTGTTAGCAATTGTGGAAGACTAAATGATAGTTGAGTATGTGGACTTTGCTGAAAAGCTCTTATATTGACTCTTTCCGATGTTATGATAAATTGCAATTGCTTCAATGACTGAGATCATAGTTTGTTAGTTTTCAATGAAGTTTCTGATTCATACTTTATCTTGTGAAAAATTGTTACTTTAGCATAAGAAATTATATGACATATATGTTGCTGTTCTAAAGATGATCATGATGCCCTCATGTCCGTATTTTATTTTATCGACACCTCTATCTCTAAACATGTGGAGATATTTTGATATCGGCTTTCGCTTGAGGACAAGCGAGGTCTAAGCTTGGGGGAGTTGATACGTCCATTTTGCATCATGCTTTTATATTGATATTTATTGCATTATGGGCTGTTATTACACATTATGTCACAATACTTATGCCTATTCTCTCTTATTTTACAAGGTTTACATGAAGAGGGAGAATGCCAGCAGGCTGAATTCTGGGCTGGAAAAGGAGCAAATATTAGAGACCTATTCTGCACAACTCCAAAAGTCGAAACTCCACGGAGAGATTTATAAAATAATATTGGCGAAGAAAGCACCAGAGAGGAGCACACTACATCACCACAAACAAAGGAGTGGAAGGGGCAACCGAAAAAACCGACAACAAACAAACCCACTACGGACTCGCCCCCACAACCATGTCATAAGGTGGGCCACTTGGACAAGGCACTGATGCACAACACATACAATATCTGCTATACAAATAACAGAGAAAAAGGATTGATGTCTATGCATACATGGATAAAAAAAAAAGACGAAAGATATTGAGGACGGCAAGATAACACGAAAAGTCATCGAAGGCGACAAGAAGCAATTGGATAGCAGATATCACAATCTAAGTCGGCAGGAAGACTGAAGTTGCTGCGAGGAAAAAAAAAAAAAAAAAACAAGAAAAAAGACGGCATGAAAAAAACACAAAAAACAGAGAAGCGAAAAAAAAAAAGAAACCACAAACAAACAAAGAAAAAAACAAAGAAAGCAGACAGATAAAACACAAAAGACACTCAGCCGGTCGACAACCGCGGTAGCCCCTGGTGCTGTGGGTTATCGGCCGGTATCGAGCGGCGAGATGGCTGTTCGCACGACGCGAAGTAGAACCGATTCTGTGGATTTTGGTTATGTGTCAGGAGCGGTGCGCGTATGAATCTAGTGAACTTCCCGTATGGAGGGGGAATATCGAAGCCATTTGTCATCACCAAGCTGCTCCTCTCATCGAGAGGGGGTCAATCTCCATCAACATCTTACCACCATCTCACCTCTCAAACCCTAGTTCATCTCTTTGTATCCGATCTTTGTCTCAAAACCTCAGATTGGTACCGTGGGTTGCTAGTAGTGTTGATTACTCCTTGTAGTTGATGCTAGTTGGTTTATTACTTGGTGGAAGATCATATGTTCAGATCTTATGCATATTAATACCCCTCCTGATTATGAACATGAGATGTTGTGAGTAGTTATGTTTGTTCCTGAGGACATGGGAGAAGTCTTGCTATAAGTAGTCATGTGAATTTGGTATTCGTTCGATATTTTGATGAGATGTATGTTGTCTTTTCTCTAGTGGTGTTATGTGAACGTACTACATGACACTTCACCATTGTTTGGGCCTAGGGGAAGGCATTGGGAAGTAATAAGTAGATGATTGGTTGCTAGAGTGACAGAAGCTTAAACCCTAGTTTATGCGTTGCTTCGTAAGGGGCTGATTTGGATCCATATGTTTCATGCTATGGTTAGGTTTACCTTAATTCTTCTTTCGTAGTTGCGGATGCTTGCGAGAGGTTAATCATAAGTGGGAGGCTTGTCCAAGGAAGGGGTACCCAAGCACCGGTCCACCCACATATCAAATTATCAAAGTAACGAACGCGAATCATATGAGCATGATCAAAACTAACTTGACAACAATTCCCATGTATGTCCTCAGAGCGCTTTGCTTTATATAAGAGTTCGTTCCGGCTTGTCCTTTGCTACAAAAAGGATTTGGCCACCTTGATGCACCTTAGTTACTTTTGTTACTTGTTACCCGTTATGAATTATCTTATCACACACCTATCTGTTACATTAATTTCAGTGCTTGCAGAGAATACCTTGCTGAAAACCACTTGTCATGTTCCTTCTGCTCCTTGTTGGGTTTGACACTCTTACTTATTGAAAGGACTATGATAGACCCCCTATACTTATGGGCCATCAGATGCTTGCACCAGTCCATAGATGGATCACTGGAGCTTGCACACTTTGTTAGCACCTTTAGGATCGACAAAACCTTCTGGTTGCATCATATACAACTCTTCTTTAAGAAATCCATTAAGGAATGTAGTTTTGACGTCCATTTGCCAGAATTTCATAAATATACAATCTTGAAATCCATTAAGGAATGTAGTTTTCCGCCAGATAATTATAAAATGCGGAAATTGCTAACATGATTCAAACGACTTAAGCATCGCTACGGGTGAGAAGGTCTCATCGTAGTCAACCCCTTGAACTTGTCGAAAACCTTTCGCGACAAGTCGAGCTTTGTAGATGGTGACATTACCATCAGCGTATTTCTTCTTCTTGAAGATCCATTTTTTCTCAATGGCTTGCCGATCATCAGGCAAGTCCACCAAAGTCCACACTTTTGTTCTCATACATGGATCCTATCTCAGATTTCATGGCCTCAAGCCATTTATCGAAATTTGGGCTCATCATAGCTCTTCATAGTTTGTAGGTTCCATGGTCTAAACATGACTTCCAGGAACTGCACTATCGTACCACTCTAGGTGCAGAACGTGCTCTGTTCGACCTACGAGGTCCAGTAGTAACTTGATTCTAAAGTTACATGATCATCATCATTAGCTTCCTCTCTAGTTGGTGTAGGCATCACGGGAACGGATTTCTCTGATGTGCTACTTTCCAAATTGAGAGAAGGTACAATTACCTCATCAAGTTCTACTTTCCTCCCACTCACTTCTTTCGAGAGAAACTCCTTCTCTAGAAATGTTCCATTCTTGGCAACAAAGATCTTGCCTTCGGATCTGTGGTAGAAGGTGTACCCAATTGTTTCCTTAGGGTATCCTATGAAGACACTTCTCGATTTGGGTTCGAGCTTATCAGGCTGAAGCCTTTTGACATAAGTGTCGCAACCCCAAACTTTAAGAAACGACAGCTTAGGTTTCTTGCCAAACCATACAGTTCATATGGTGTCGTCTCAACGGATTTAGATGGTCCTATTTAGTGAATGCAACTGTCTCCAATACACAACCCCAAAATGATAGTGGTAAATCGGTAAGAGACATCACAGAACGCACCATATCTAATAAAGTAAGGTTACGGCATTCTGGGACAATCCATTTGTGCTACCTCTTGAGCACTGTGTTGGTTTTCCCTTGAAGAGGAAAGGGTGATGCAGTAGCGTAAGTATTTCCCTCAGTTTTTGAGAACCAAGGTATCAATCCAGTAGGAGATCACGCTCGAGTCCACGCACCTACACAAACAAATAAGAACCTCGCAACCAACGCGATAAAGGGGTTGTCAATCCCTTCACGGTCACTTACGAGAGTGAGATTTGATAGATATGATAAGATAATATTTTTGGTATTTTTATGATAAAGAGAAATAAATGATGCAAAGTAAAATAAATGGCAATAGAAAACTAAGTATTGGAAGATTAATATGATAGAGATAGACCCGGGGGCCATAGGTTTCACTAGTGGCTTCTCTCAAGAGCATAAGTATTACGATGGGGAAACGAATTACTGTCGAGCAATTGATAGAATTGAGCATAGTTATGAGAATATCTAGGTATGATCATGTATATAGGCATCACGTCCGAGACAAGTAGACCGAAAGCGATTTGCATCTACTGCTATTACTCCACACATCGACCGCTATCCAGCATGCATCTAGAGTATTAAGTTCAAGAGAATAGAGTAATGCTTTAAGTAAGATGACATGATGTAGAGGGATAAATGATACATCTCCAATGTATCTATAATTTTTGATTGCTCCATGTTATATTATCTACTGTTTTGGACATTATTGGGCTTTATTATCCACTTTTATATTATTTTTGGGACTAACCTATTAACCGGAGGCCCAGCCCAGA
>NC_053022.1:183172290-183227264 GCF_003073215.2 Triticum urartu | reverse complement strand
TGGGTGTTCGATTCATCACAATGTAACTAGATTATTGACTCTAGTGCAAGTGGGAGACTGTTGGAAATATGCCCTAGAGGCAATAATAAAAGCATTATTATTATATTTCTTTGTTCATGATAATTGTCTTTATTCATGCTATAATTGTATTATCCGGAAATCGTAATACATGTGCGAATAATAGACACCAACATGTCCCTAGTAAGCCTCTAGTTGACTAGCTCGTTGATCAACAGATAGTCATGATTTCCTGACTATGGACATTGGATGTCATTGATAACGGGATCACATCATTAGGAGAATGATGTGATGGACAAGACCCAATCCTAAACATAGCATAAAGATCGTGTAGTTCGTTTGCTAGAGTTTTTCCAATGTCAAGTATCCTTTCCTTAGACCATGAGATCGTGTAACTCCCGGATACCGTAGGAGTGCTTTGGGTGTACCAAACGTCACAACGTAACTGGGTGACTATAAAGGTATACTACGGGTATCTCCGAAAGTGTCTGTTGGGTTGACATGGATCAAGACTGGGATTTGTCACTCCGTGAGACGGAGAGGTATCACTGGGCCCACTCGGTAATGCATCATCATAATGAGCTCAAAGTGACCAAGTGTCTGGTCACGGGATCATGCATTACGGTACGAGTAAAGTGACTTGCCGGTAACGAGATTGAACGAGGTATTGGGATACCGACGATCGAATCTCGGGCAAGTAACATACCGATTGACAAAGGGAATTGCATACGGGGTTGATTGAATCCTCGACATCATGGTTCATCCGATGAGATCATCGTGGAGCATGTGGGAGCCAACATGGGTATCCAGATCCCGCTGTTGGTTATTGACCAGAGAGTCGTCTCCGTCATGTCTACATGTCTCCCGAACCCGTAGGGTCTACACACTTAAGGTTCGGTGACGCTAGGGTTGTAGGGATATGTATATGCAGTAACCTGAATGTTGTTCGGAGTCCCGGATGAGATCCCGGATGTCACGAGGAGTTCCGGAATGGTCCGGAGGTAAAGATTTATATATGGGAAGTCCTGTTTCGGCCATCGGGACAAGTTTCGGGGTCATCGGTATTGTACCGGGACCACCGGAAGGGTCCCGGGGGTCCACCGGGTGGGGCCACCTGTCCCGGGGGGCCACATGAGCTGTAGGGGGTGCGCCTTGGCCTACATGGGCCAAGGGCACCAGCCCCAAGAGGCCCATGCGCCTAGGGTTTCAAGGGGGAAGAGTCCTAGGAGGGGAAGGCACCTCCTAGGTGCCTTGGGGGGGAGGGAAACCTCCCTTGGCCGCCGCCCCCCCTAGGAGATTGGATCTCCTAGGGCCGGCGCCCCCCCCTTGGCCCTCCTATATATAGTGGGGAAGGAGGGCTTTTCATACACGCCTTTGGTTGCCTCCTTCTCCCTCTCCAACACCTCCTCCTCCTCCATGGCGCTTGGCCCTGACGGAGTACTGCAGCTCCATCACCACCACGCCGTCGTGCTGCTGCTGGAGCCATCTTCCTCAACCTCTCCTTCCCTCTTACTGGATCAAGAACAAGGAGACGTTACGCTGACCGTACGTGTGTTGAACGCGGAGGTGCCGTCCGTTCGGTGCTAGGATCTCCGGTGATTTGGATCACGTCGTGTTCGACTACCTTATCCCCGTTCTTTCAACGCTTCCGCTCGCGATCTACAAAGGTATGTAGATGCATCCGATCACTCGTTGCTAGATGAACTCATAGATGGATCTTGGTGAAACCGTAGGAATTTTTTTGTTTTCTACAACGTTCCCCAACAGTGGCATCATGAGCTAGGTCTATGCGTAGTTCTTCTTGCGCGAGTAGAACACAATTTGTTGTGGCGTAGATGTTGTCAACTTTCTTGCCGTTACTAGTCTTATCTTGCTTCAACGGTATTGTGGGATGAAGCGGCCCGGACCAACCTTACATGTACACTTACGTGAGACCGGTTCCACCGACTAACATGCACAAGGTGGCTGGCGGGTGTGTGTCTCTCCTACTTTAGTTGGAGCGGATTCGATGAACAGGATCCTTATGAAGGGTAAATAGAAGTTGACAAATCACGTTGTGGCTTTCACGTAGGTAAGAAAACGTTCTTGCTAGAACCCTACTTCAGCCACGTAAAACTTGCAACAACAATTAGAGGACGTCTAACTTGTTTTTGCAGCAAGTGCTTTGTGATATGATATGGCCAAAGTTGTGATGAATGATGAATGACATATATGTGATGTATGAGATGTTCATGCTATTGTAATAGGAATCACGACTTGCATGTCGATGAATATGACAACCGGAAGGAGCCATAGGAGTTGTCTTTATTTTTTGTATGACCTGCGTGTCATTGAGAAACTCCATGTAAATTACTTTACTTTATTGCTAAACGCGTTAGCCATAGTAGTAGAAGTAATAGTTGGCGAGCAACTTCATGGAGACACAATGATGGAGATCATGATGATGGAGATCATGGTGTCATGCCAGTGACAAGATGATCATGGAGCCCCAAGATGGAGATCAAAGGAGCTATGTGATATTGGCCATATCATGTCACTATTATTATTTGATTGCATGTGATGTTTATCATGTTTTTCATATTGTTTGCTTAGAACGACGGTAGTAAATAAGATGATCCCTCATAATAATTTCAAGAAAGTGTTCCCCCTAACTGTGCACCGTTGCGACAGTTCGTTGTTTTGAAGCACCACGTGATGATCGGGTGTGATAGATTCTAACGTTCACATACAACGGGTGTAAGACAGATTTACACACGCAATACACTTAGGTTGACTTGACGAGCCTAGCATGTGTATAGACATGGCCTCGGAACACAGAAGACCGAAAGGTCGAGCATGAGTCGTATAGAAGATACGATCAACATGAAGATGTTCACCGACGTTGACTAGTCCGTCTCACGTGATGATCGGACACGGCCTAGCTAACTCGGATCATGTTATACTTAGATGACTAGAAGAGGGATGTCTATCTAAGTGGGAGTTCATTATAATTTGATTAGATGAACTTAATTATCATGAACTTAGTCTAAAATCTTTGCAATATGTCTTGTAGATCAAATGGCCAACGTAGTCCTCAACTTCAACGCGTTCCTAGAGAAAACCAAGCTGAAAGACGATGGCAGCAACTATACGGACTAGGTCCGGAACCTGAGGATCATCCTCATAGCTGCCAAGAAAGATTATGTCCTACAAGCACCGCTAGGTGATCCACCCGTCCCACAGAACCAAGACGTTATGAACGCTTGGCAGACACGTGCTGATGACTACTCCCTTGTTCAGTGCGGCATGCTTTACAGCTTAGAGCCGGGGCTCCAAAAGCGTTTTGAGAGACATGGAGCATATGAGATGTTCGAAGAGCTGAAAAATGGTTTTTCAAGCTCATGCCCGAATCAAGAGATATGAGGTCTCCGACAAGTTCTTCAGCTGTAAGATGGAGGAAAATAGTTCTGTCAGTGAGCACATACTCACCATGTCTGGGTTACATAACCGCTTGACTCAGCTGGGAGTTAATCTCCCGGATGACGCGGTCATTGACAGAATCCTCCAGTCGCTTCCACCAAGCTACAAGAGCTTTGTGATGAACTTCAATATGCAGGGGATGGAAAAGACCATTCCTGAAGTATTTGCTATGCTGAAATCAGCAGAGGTAGAAGTCAAGAAGGAACATCAAGTGTTGATGGTCAATGAAACCACTAAGTTCAAGAAGGGCAAGGGTAAAAAGAACTCCAAGAAGGACGGCAAGGAAGTTGCCGCGCCTGGCAAGAAAGCTGCCGGGAAGAAGCCAAAGAATGGACCCAAGCCCGAGACTGAATGCTTTTATTGCAAGGGAAGTGGTCACTGGAAGCGGAACTGCCCCAAATACTTAGCGGACAAGAAGGCCAGCAAAACAAAAGGTATATGTGATATACATGTAATTGATGTGTACCTTACTAGTACTCGCAGTAGCTCTTGGGTATTTGATACTGGTGCAGTTGCTCACATTTGTAACTCAAAGCAGGAGCTGCGGAATAAGCGGAGACTGGCGAAGGACGAGGTGACGATGCGCGTCGGGAATGGTTCCAAGGTCGATGTGATCGCCGTCGGCACGCTGCCTCTACATTTACCTACGGGATTAGTTTTAAACCTCAATAATTGTTATTTAGTGCCGGCTTTGAGCATGAACATTGTATTGGGATCTCGTTTAATTCGAGATGGCTACTCATTTAAATCCGAGAATAATGGTTGTTCCATTTATATGAGAGATATGTTTTATGGTCATGCTCCCATGGTGAATGGTTTATTCTTAATGAATCTCGAGCGTATTGCTACACATATTCATAGTGTGAGTACCAAAAGATGTAAGGTTGATAATGATAGTCCCACATACTTGTGGCACTGCCGCCTTGGTCACATAGGTGTCAAACGCATGAAGAAGCTCCATGCAGATGGACTTTTAGAGTCTCTTGATTATGAATCATTTGACACGTGCGAACCATGCCTCATGGGTAAAATGACCAAGACTCCGTTCTCAGGAACAATGGAGCGAGCAACCAACTTATTGGAAATCATACATACTGATGTGTGCGGTCCAATGAGTGTTGAGGCTCGCGGTGGCTATCGTTATGTTCTCACCCTCACTGATGACTTGAGTAGATATGGGTATGTCTACTTAATGAAACACAAGTCTAAAACCTTTGAAAAGTTCAAGGAATTTCAGAGTGAAGTTGAGAATCAACATGACAGGAAATCAAGTTTCTACGATCAGATCGTGGAGGAGAATACTTGAGTCACGAATTTGGCACACACTTAAGAAAATGTGGAATAGTTTCACAACTCACGCCGCCTGGAACACCTCAGCGTAATGGTGTGTCCGAACATCGTAATCGCACTCTATTAGATATGGTGCGATCTATGATGTCTCTTACCGATTTACCGCTATCCTTTTGGGGCTATGCTTTAGAGACTGCCGCATTCACTTTAAATAGGGCTCCGTCGAAATCCGTTGAGACGACACCGTTTGAATTATGGTTTGGTAAGAAACCTAAGTTGTCGTTTCTAAAAGTTTGGGGATGCGATGCTTATGTCAAGAAACTTCAACCTGAAAAGCTCGAACCCAAGTCGGAAAAATGCGTCTTCATAGGATACCCTAAAGAAACTATTGGGTATACCTTCTACCTCAGATCCGAAGGCAAGATCTTTGTTGCCAAGAATGGATTCTTTCTAGAGAAAGAGTTTCTCTCGAAAGAAGTAAGTGGGAGGAAAGTAGAACTTGATGAAGTATTACCTCTTGAACCGGAAAATGGCGCAACTCAAGAAAATGTTCCTGAGGTGCCTGCACCGACTAGAGAGGAAGTTAATGATGATGATCAAGATACTTCTGATCAAGCTCCTATTGAAATTCGAAGGTCCACAAGGACACGTTCCGCACCAGAGTGGTACGGCAACCCTGTCTTGGAAATCATGTTGTTAGACAACGGTGAACCTTCGAACTATGAAGAAGCGATGGCGGGCCCGGATTCCGACAAATGGCTAGAAGCCATGAAATCCGAGATAGGATCCATGTATGAAAATGAAGTATGGACTTTGACTGACTTGCCCGTTGAACGGCGAGCCATAGAAAATAAATGGATCTTTAAGAAGAAGACAGACGCGGATGGTAATGTGACCATCTATAAAGCTCGGCTTGTCGCTAAGGGTTATCAACAAGTTCAAGGGGTTGACTACGATGAGACTTTCTCACCGGTAGCGAAGCTAAAGTCCGTCCGAATCATGTTAGCAATTGCCGCATTCTACGATTATGAGATATTGCAAATGGACGTCAAAATGACATTCCTTAATGGTTTCCTTAAGGAAGAATTGTATATGATGCAGCCGGAAGGTTTTGTCGATCCTAAGAATGCTAACAAGGTGTGCAAGCTCCAACGCTCGATTTATGGGCTGGTGCAAGCATCTCGGAGTTGGAACATTCGCTTTGATGAGATGATCAAAGCGTTTGGGTTTACGCAGACTTATGGAGAAGCCTGCGTTTACAAGAAAGTGAGTGGGAGCTCTGTAGCATTTCTCATACTATATGTAGATGACATACTTTTGATGGGAAATGATATAGAACTCTTGGACAGCATCAAGGCCTACTTGAATAAGAGTTTTTCAATGAAGGACCTTGGTGAAGCTGCTTATATATTAGGCATCAAGATCTATAGAGATAGATCAAGACGCCTCATAGGTCTTTCACAAAGCACATACCTTGATAAGATATTGAAGAAGTTCAATATGGATTAGTCTAAGAAGGGGTTCTTGCCTGTGTTGCAAGGTGTGAAATTGAGCTCAGCTCAATGTCCGACCACAGCAGAAGATATAGAAGAGATGAGTGTCATCCCCTATGCCTCAGCCATAGGTTCTATTATGTATGCCATGCTGTGTACCAGACCTGATGTAAACCTTGCCGTAAGTTTGGTAGGAAGGTACCAAAGTAATCCCGGCAAGGAACACTGGACAGCGGTCAAAAATATCCTGAAGTACCTGAAAAGGACTAAGGAAATGTTTCTCGTTTATGGAGGTGACGAAGAGCTCGTCGTAAAGGGTTACGTCGACGCTAGCTTCGACACAGATCTGGATGACTCTAAGTCACAGACCGGATACGTGTATATTTTGAATGGTGGGGCAGTAAGCTGGTGCAGTTGCAAGAAGAGCGTCGTGGCGGGATCTACATGTGAAGCGGAGTACATGGCAGCCTCGGAGGCAGCACATGAAGCAATATGGGTGAAGGAGTTCATCACCGACCTAGGAGTCATACCCAATGCGTCGGGGCCAATCAAACTCTTTTGTGACAACACTGGAGTTATTGCACTTGCCAAGGAGCCCAGGTTTCACAAGAAGACAAGGCACATCAAGCGTCGCTTCAACTCCATTCGTGAAAATGTTCAAGATGGAGACATAGAGATTTTTAAAGTACATACGGACCTGAATGTAGCAGATCCGTTGACTAAACCTCTCCCTAGAGCAAAACATGATCAACACCAAAATTCCATGGGTGTTCGATTCATCACAATGTAACTAGATTATTGACTCTAGTGCAAGTGGGAGACTGTCTGTTGGAAATATGCCCTAGAGGCAATAATAAAAGATATTATTATATTTCCTTGTTCATGATAATTGTTTTATTCATGCTATAATTGTGTTATCCGGAAATCGTAATACATGTGTGAATAATAGACACCAACATGTCCCTAGTAAGCCTCTAGTTGACTAGCTCGTTGATCAACAGATAGTCATGGTTTCCTGACTATGGACATTGGATGTCATTGATAACGGGATCACATCATTAGGAGAATGATGTGATGGACAAGACCCAATCCTAAACATAGCATAAAGATCGTGTAGTTCGTTTGCTAGAGTTTTTCCAATGTCAAGTATCCTTTCCTTAGACCATGAGATCGTGTAACTCCCGGATACCGTAGGAGTGCTTTGGGTGTACCAAACGTCACAACGTAACTGGGTGACTATAAAGGTATACTACGGGTATCTCCGAAAGTGTCTGTTGGGTTGACACGGATCAAGACTGGGATTTGTCACTCCGTATGACGACGGAGAGGTATCACTGGGCCCACTCGGTAATGCATCATCATAATGAGCTCAAATTAACCAAGTGTCTGGTCACGGGATCATGCATTACGGTACGAGTGAAGTGACTTGCCGGTAACGAGATTGAACGAGGTATTGGGATACCGACGATCGAATCTCGGGCAAGTAACATACCGATTGACAAAGGGAATTGCATACGGGGTTGATTGAATCCTCGACATCGTGGTTCATCCGATGAGATCATCGTGGAGCATGTGGGAGCCAACATGGGTATCCAGATCCCGCTGTTGGTTATTGACCGGAGAGTCGTCTCGGTCATGTCTACATGTCTCCCGAACCCGTAGGGTCTACACACTTAAGGTTCGGTGACGCTAGGGTTGTAGGGATATGTATATGCAGTAACCCGAATGTTGTTCGGAATCCCGGATGAGATCCAGGACGTCACGAGGAGTTCCAGAATGGTTCAGAGGTAAAGATTTATATATGGGAAGTCCTATTTCGGCCATCGGGACAAGTTTCGGGGTCATCGGTATTGTACCGGGACCACCGGAAGGGTCCCGGGGGTCCACCGGGTGGGGCCACCTGTCCCGGGGGGCCACATGGGCTGTAGGGGGTGCGCCTTGGCCTACATGGGCCAAGGGCACCAGCCCCAAGAGGCCCATGCGCCTAGGGTTTCAAGGGGAAGAGTCCTAGGAGGGGAAGGCACCTCCTAGGTGCCTTGGAGGGGAGGGAAACCTCCCTTGGCCGCCGCCCCCCTAGGAGATTGGATCTCCTAGGGCCGGCGCCCCCCCCTTGGCCCTCCTATATATAGTGGGGAAGGAGGGCTTTTCATACATGCCTTTGGTTGCCTCCTTCTCCCTCTCCAACACCTCCTCCTCCATGGCGCTTGGCGAAGCCCTGACGGAGTACTGCAGCTCCATCACCACCACGCCGTCGTGCTGCTGCTGCTGGAGCCATCTTCCTCAACCTCTCCTTCCCTCTTGCTGGATCAAGAACAAGGAGACGTTACGCTGACCGTACGTGTGTTGAACGCGGAGGTGCCATCCGTTCGGTGCTAGGATCTCCGGTGATTTGGATCACGTCGTGTTCGATTACCTCATCCCCGTTCTTTGAACGCTTCCGCTTGCGATCTACAAAGGTATGTAGATGCATCCGATCACTCATTGCTAGATGAACTCATAGATGGATCTTGGTGAAACCGTAGGAAATTTTTTGTTTTCTGCAACGTTCCCCAACACCTTCGGTACATCAAAACACATAAACTCATATTACCGATCGTTACCGAACGGTAAGCGTGCGGACCTTACGGGTTCGAGAACTATGTAGACATGACCGAGACTCATCTCCGGTCAATAACCAACAGCGGAACCTGGATGCTCATATTGGCTCCTACATATTCTACGAAGATCTTTATCGGTCAAACCGCATAACAACATACGTTGTTCCCTTTGTCATCGGTATGTTACTTGCCCGAGATTCGATCGTTTGTATCTCAATACCTAGTTCAATCTCATTACCGGCAAGTCTCTTTACTTGTTCCATAATACATCATCCCGCAACTAACTCATTAGTTGCAATGCTTGCAAGGCTTAAAGTGATGTGCATTACCGAGAGGGCCCAGAGATACCTCTCCGACAAACGAAGTGACAAATCCTAATCTCGATCTATGCCAACTCAACAAGTACCATCGGAGACACCTGTAGAGCACCTTTATAATCACCCAGTTACGTTGTGATGTTTGGTAGCACACAAAGTGTTCCTCCGGTATTCGGGAGTTGCATAATCTCATAGTCATAGGAACATGTATAAGTCATGAAGAAAGCAATAGCAATATACTAAACGATCGAATGCTAAGCTAACAGAATGGGTTAAGTTAATCACATCATTCTCTAATGATGTGATCCCGTTAATCAAATGACAACTCATGTCTATGGCTAGGAAACTTAACCATCTTTGATTCAACGAGCTAGTCAAGTAGAGGCATACTAGTGACACTCTGTTTCTCTATGTATTCACACATGTACTAAGTTTCCGGTTAATACAATTCTAGCATGAATAACAAAAATTTACCATGATATAAGGAAATATAAATAACAACTTTATTATTGCCTCTAGGGCATATTTCCTTCACTCTCCCACTTGCACTAGAGTCAATAATCTAGTTCACATCGTTTATGTGATTTAACACCAATAGCTCACATATTCATGTGATTAGTTCACATCTCCATGTGACTAGCACCCAAAGGGTTTACCAGAGTCAATAATCTAGTTCACATTGCTATGTGATTAACACCCAAAGAGTGATCATGTTTTGCTTGTGAGAGAAATTTAGTCAACGGGTCTGCCACATTCACAGCCGTATGTATTTTGCAAATTTTCTATGTCTACAATGCTGTGCACGGAGCTACTCTAGCTAATTGCTCCCACTTTCAATATGTATCTAGATCGAGACTTAGAGTCATCCAGATCGGTGTCAAAGCTTGCATCAACGTAACTCTTTACGACGAACTGTCACCTCCATAACCGAGAAACATTTCCTTATTCCACCAAGGATATTTTTGACCGCTGTCCAGTGTCCACTACTGGATCACTATTGTATCCTCTTGCCAAACTTATGGTGAGGTACACAATAGGTCTGGTACACAGCATAGCATACTTTGTAGAACCTATGACTGAGGCATAGGGAATGACTTTTCATTCTCTTTCTATTTTCTGCCGTGGTCGGGTTTTGAGTCTTTACTCAACTTCACACCTTGCAACACAGGCAAGAACTCCTTCTTTGACTGTTCCATTTTGAACTACTTCAAAATCTTGTCAAGGTATGTACTCATTGAAAATATATCAAGCGTCTTGATCTATCTCTATAGATCTTGATGCTCAATATGTAAGTAACTTCACCAAGGTCTTTCTTTGAAAATCTCCTTTCAAACATTCCTTCATGCTTTCCAGAAAATTCTACATTATTTCTGATCAACAATATGTCATTCACATATACTTATCAGAAATGTTGTAGTGCTCCCACTCACTTTCTTGTAAATACAGGCTTCACCCAAGTCTGTATAAAACCATATGCTTTGATCACTTTATCAAAGCATATGTTCCAACTCCGAGATGCTTGCACCAGTCCATAGATGGATCGTTGGAGCTTGGTCACTTTGTTAGAACCTTTAGGATCGACAAAACCTTCTGGTTGCATCATATACAACTCTTCTTTGAGAAATCCATTAAGGAATGCAGTTTTGACATCCATTTGCCAGATTTCATAAAATGCGTCAACAGCTAACATGATTCGGACAGACTTTTAAGTATCGATACGAGTGAGAAAATCTCATCGTAGTCAACACCTTGAACTTGTCGAAAACATTTTGCGACAATTCGAGCTTTGTAGATAGTAACATTACTATCAGCATCCTTCTTCCTCTTGAAGATCCATTTATTCTTAATGACTCACGATCAACAGGCAAGTCAATCAAAGTCCATACTTTGTTCTCATACATGGATCCCATCTCAGATTTCATGGCCTCAAGCCATTTTGCGGAACCTGGGCTCATCGTCGCTTCCTCATAGTTTGTAGGTTCGTCATGGTCTAGTAACATGACTTCCAGAACAGGATTACCGTACCACTCTGGTGCGGACCGTACTCTGGTTGACCTACGAGGTTCGGTAGTAACTTGATCTGAAGTTTCATGATCATCGTCATTAGCTTCCTTACTAATTGGTGTAGGAATCACTGGAACTGATTTCTGTGATGAACTACTTTCCAATTCGGGATAAGGTACAATTACCTTATCAAGTTCTACTTTCCTCCCACTCACTTCTTTCGAGAGAAACTCCTTCTCTAGAAAGGATCCATTCTTAGCAACAAAATATCTTGCCTTTGGATCTGTGATAGAAGGTGTACCCAACAGTTTCTTTTGGGTATCCTATGAAGACGCACTACTCCGATTTGGGTTCGAGCTTATCAGTTTGAAAGTTTTTCACATAAGCATTGCAACCCCAAACTTTTAAGAAACGACAGCTTTGGTTTCTTGCCAAACCATAGTTTATACGGTGTCATCTCAACAGATTTAGATGGTGCCCTATTTAACGTGAATGCAGCTATCTCTAATGCATGACCCCAAAATGATAGCGGTAAATCAGTAAGAGACATCATAGATCGCACCATATCTAGTAAAGTGCGATTACGACGTTTGGGCACACCATTACGCTGTGGTGTTCCAGGTGGCGTGAGTTGCGAAACTATTCCACATTGTTTCAAATGAAGACCAAACTCATAACTCAAATATTCTCTTCCACGATCAGATCGTAGAAACTTTATTTTCTTGTTACAATGATTTTCCACTTCACTCTGAAATTCTTTGAACTTTTCAAATGTTTCAAACTTATGTCTCATCAAGTAGATATACCCATATCTGCTCAAATCATATGTGAAGATCAGAAAATAACGATACCTGCCATGAGCGTCAACACTCATCGGATCGCATACATCAGTATGTTTTATTTCCAATAAGTCAGTTGCTCGCTCCATTGTTCCAGAGAACGAAGTCATAGTCATCTTGCCCATGAGGCATGGTTCGCAAGCATCAAGTGATTCATAATCAAGTGATTCCAAAAGCCCATCAGCAAGGAGTTTCTTCATGCGCTTTACACCAATATGACCTAAATGGCAGTGCCACAAATAAGTTGCACTATCATTATTAACTTTGCATCTTTTGGCTTCAATATTATGAATATGTGTATCACTATGATCGAGATCCAATAAACCATTTTCATTGGGTGTATGACCATAGAAGGTTTTATTCATGTAAACAGAACAAGAATTATTCTCTAACTTAAATGAATGACCGTATTGCAATAAACATGATCAAATCATATTCATGCTCAACGCAAACACCAAATAACACTTATTTAGGTTCAACACTAATCCGAAAGTATAGGGAGTGTGCGATGATGATCATATCAATCTTGGAACTACTTCCAACACACATCGTCACTTCACCCTTAACTAGTTCTGTTCATTCTGCAACTCCGGTTTCAAGTTACTACTCTTAGCAACTGAACCAGTATCAAATGCCGAGAGGTTGCTATAAACACTAGTAAAGTACACATCAATAACATGTATATCCAATATACCTTTGTTCACTATGCCATCCTTCTTATCCGCCAAGTATCTAGGGTAGTTCCACTTCCAGTGACCATTTCCTTTGCAGTAGAAGCACTCAGTTTCAGGCTTGGGTCTAGCTTTGGGCTTCTTCACGGGAGTGACAACTTGCTTGTCATGTTGGGGATCATAGCAGAAATTTAAAATTTTCTACGCATCACCAAGATCAATCTATGGAGTAATCTAGCAACGAGGGGAAGGGGAGTGCATCTACATACCCTTGTAGATCGCTAAGCGGAAGCGTTGCAAGAACGCGGTTGGTGGAGTCGTACACGCAGCGATTCAGATTGTGGTCGATTCCGATCTAAGCGCCGAACAACGGCGCCTCCGCGTTCAACACACGTACAGCCCGGTGACGTCTCCCGCGCCTTGATCCAGCAAGGAGAGAGGGAGAGGTTGGGGAAGACTCCGCCCAGCAGAAGCACGACGGCGTGGTGATGGTGGAGGAGCGCGGGACTCCAGCAGGGCTTCACCAAGCACTACGAGAGATGAGGAGGGAGAAAGGTAGGGCTGCGCCAAGAGGGAGAACAAATCATGTGTTGGGCAGCCCCCAATACCTCAAGTATATATAGGGGGAGGGGAGGGGCTGCGCCCCCATCTAGGGTTCCATCCCTAGGGGTGGCGGCAGCCCCAAAACCCATCTAGGGTGCGGCCAAGGGGGGAAGAGAGGGGGGCGCCCTAGGGTGGGCCTTAAGGCCCATCTGGACCTAGGGTTTGCCCCCTTCCCACTCTCCACGCGCCTTGGGCCTTGGTGGGGGGGGGGGGCGCACCAGCCTACCTGGGGCTGGTCCCCTCCTACACTTGGCCCACGCAGCCTTCTGGGGCTGGTGGCCCCACCTGGTGGACCCCCGGGACCCTCCCGGTGGTCCCGGTACGTTACCGATAGCACATAAACCTTTCTGGTGACCAAAATGGGACTTCGCATATATAAATCTTTACCTCCGGACCATTCCGGAACTCCTCGTGACGTCCGGGATCTCATCCGGGACTCCGAACAACATTCGGTAACCGCGTACATACTTCCGCTATAACCCTAGCGTCATCGAACCTTAAGTGTGTAGACCCTACGGGCTCGGGAGTCATGCAGACATGGCCGAGACAACTCTCTGGTCAATAACGAACAGCGGGATCTGGATACCCATGTTGGCTCCCACATGCTCCACGATGATCTCATCGGATGAACCACGATGTCAAGGATTCAATCAATCTCGTATACAATTCCCTTTGTCTATCAGTACGATACTTGCCCGAGATTCGATCGTCGGTATCCCGATACCTTGTTCAATCTCGTTACCGGCAAGTCTCTTTACTCATTCCGTAACACACCATCCCGTGATCAACTCCTTGGTCACATTGTGCACATTATGATGATGTCCTACCGAGTGGGCCCAGAGATACCTCTCCGTTACACTGAGTGACAAATCTCAGTATCGATTCGTGCCAACCCAACAGACACTTTCGGAGATACCCGCAGTGCACCTTTATAGCCACCCAGTTACGTTGTGACGTTTGGTACACCCAAAGCATTCCTACGGTATCCGGGAGTTGCACAATCTCATGGTCTAAGGAAATGATACTTGACATTAGAAAAGCTTTAGCATAAGAACTACATGATCTTGTGCTAGGCTTAGGATTGGGTCTTGTCCATCACATCATTCTCCTAATGATGTGATCCCGTCATCAACAACATCCAATGTCCATGGTCAGGAAACCGTAACCATCTATTGATCAACGAGCTAGTCAACTAGAGGCTTACTAGGGACATGGTGTTGTCTATGTATCCACACATGTATCTGAGTTTCCTATCAATACAATTCTAGCATGGATAATAAATGATTATCATGAACAAGGAAATATAATAATAACTAATTTATTATTGCCTCTAGGGCATATTTCCAACAGTCTCCCACTTGCACTAGAGTCAATAATCTAGTTCACATCATTATGT
The DNA here is from genome assembly GCF_003073215.2 of Triticum urartu. Lineage (NCBI taxonomy): Eukaryota > Viridiplantae > Streptophyta > Magnoliopsida > Poales > Poaceae > Triticum > Triticum urartu. The sequence continues at coordinate 183,212,577 of NC_053022.1, read as the reverse complement.
GATTGTAATCAATCCAACACCCATGGGTTTTGTTCATATCTTGCTTGTGAGAGAGGTTTATTAGTCAATGAGTCTCAACCTTTCAGATCCATGTGTGTTTTACAAATCTCTATGTCATCTTGTAGATGCAGCTACCACGCGCTACTTGGAGCTATTCCAAATGACTGTTCTACCATACGAATCGGGTTTACTACTCAGGGTCATCCGGATTAGTGTCAAAGTTTGCATCGACGTAACCCTTTACGATGAACTCTTTTACCACCTCCATAATCGAGAAAATTCCTTAGTCCACTAGTTACTAAGGATAAGTTCGACCGCTGTCGTGTGATCCATTCCTGGATCACTCTTGTACCCCTTGACTGACTCGTGGCAAGGCACACTTCAGGTGCGGTACACAGTATAGCATACTGTAGAGCCTATGTCTAAAGCATAGGGGACGACCTTCGTCCTTTCTCTCTCTTCTGCCGTGGTCAGGTCTTGAGTCTTACTCAATGCTCATACCTTGTAACACAGCCAAGAACTTTGCTGATCTATTTTGAACTCCTTCAAAATCTTGTTACGGTATGTATTCATTTGAAAGTACTATTAAGCGTTTTTGATCTATCCTTATAGATCTTGATGCTCAATGTTCAAGTAGCTTAATCCAGGTTTTCCATTGAAAAACACTTTTCAAATAACCCTTCATGCTTTCCAGAAATTCTACATCATTTTTGATCAACAATATGTGAACAACATATACTCATCAAAAATTCTATAGTGCTCCCACTCACTTCTTTGGAAATACAAGTTTCTCATAAACTTTGTATAAACCCAAAATCTTTGATCATCTCATCAAAGCGTATATTCCAATTCCGAGATGCTTACTCCAGTCCTTAGAAGGATTGCTGGAGCTTTGCATACTTGTTAGCATCTTTCAGGATTGAAAAAATCTTCTGGTTGCATCACATACAACCTTTCCTCAAGAAAAACGTCGAGGAAACAATGTTTTGACATCCTATCTGCAAGATTTCATAAATAATGCAGTAACTGCTAACATAATTCCAACAGACTCTTAGCATCACTACGAGTGAGAAAGTCTCATCGTAGTCAACTCCTTGAACTTGTCGGAAAACATCTTAACGACAAGTCGAGCTTTCTTAATGGTGACACTTACCATCATTGTCCGTCTTCCTTTTAAAATCCATCTGCATCCAACAGCCTTATGACCATCAAGTAGTTCTTCCAAAGTCTATACTTTGTTTCTATACATGGATCCTCTCTCGGATTTTATGGCCTCGAGCCATTCGTCGGAATCCGGGCCCACCATCGCTTCTCCATAGCTCGTAGGTTCATTGTTGTCTAGCAACATGACTTCCAAGACAGGATTACGTACCACTCTAAAGTAGTACACATCCTTGTCGACCTATGAGGTTTCGTAGTGACTTGATCCATGATTACTATCATAAGCTTCCACTTCAATTGGTGTAGGTGCCACAGGAACAACTTCCTGTGCCGTGCTACACACTAGTTGAAGTGACGGTTCAATAACCTCATCAAGTCTCCACCATCCTCCCACTCAATTCTTTCGAGAGAAACTTTTCCTTGAGAAAGGACCTGTTTCTAGAAACAATCACTTTTGCTTCCGGATCTGAAATAGGAGGTACACCCAACTATTTTTGGGTATTCTATGAAGATGCATTTATCCGCTTTGGGTTCGAGCTTATCAGCCTAAAACTTTTTCACATAAGCGTCGCAGCCCCAAACTTTTAAGAAACGACAGCTTAGGTTTCTCTAAACCATAGTTCATACGGTGTCGTCTCAACGGAATTGTGTGGTGCCCTATTTAAAGTAAGTGCGGTTGTCTCTAATGCCTAACCCATAAACGATAGTGGTAATTCGATAAGAGACATCATGGTATGCACCATATCCAATAGGGTGCAGTTGTGATGTTCGGACACACCATCACTTTATGGTGATCCAGGCGGTATTAGTCGTGAAACAATTTCCATAATGTCTTGATTGTGTGCCAAACTCGTAACTCAGATATTCATCTCTATGATCATATCATAGACATTTTACCCTCTTGTCACGACGATCTTCAACTTCACTCTGAAATTACTTGAACCTTTCAATAATTCAGACTTGTGTTTCATCAAGTAAATATACTCAGCATCTACTCAAATCATCTGTGAAGTAAGAACATAACGATATCCACTGCGTGCCTCAGCACTCATTGGACTGCACACATCAAAATATATTACTTCCAACAAGTTGCTTTCTTGTTCCATCTTACTGAAAACAAGGCCTTTCAGTCATCTTACCCATGTGGTATGATTTGCATGTCTCAAGTGATTCAAAATCAAGTGAGTCCAAACGATCCATCTGTATGGAGTTTCTTCATGCATATATACCAATAGGCATGGTTCGCATGTCTCAAGTGATTAAAATCAAGTGAGTCCAAAGATCCATCAACATGGAGCTTCTTCATGCGTTTTATACCATTATGACTCAAATTACAGTGCCACAAGTATGTGGTACTATCATTACTATCTTATATCTTTTGGCATGAACATGTGTATCACTACAATCGAGATTCAATGAACCATTCATTTTAGGTGCAAGACCATTGAAGGTATTATTCAAATAAACAGAGTAACCATTATTCTCCTTAAATGAACAACCATGTGGTGATAAACATAATCCAATCATGTCTATGCTCAACGCAAACACCAAATAACAATTATTTCGGTTTAACACCAATCCCGATGGTAGAGGGAGCATGCGATGTTTGATCACATCAACCTTGGAAACACTTCCAACACATATCGTCATCTCACCTTTAGCTAGTTTCCGCAGCCTTTTATTTCGAGTTACTAACGCTTAGCAACCGAACCGGTATTTATTACCCCGGTGCTACTAGGAGTACTAGTAAAGTACACAATAATATGACGTATATCCAAAATACTTCTGTCGACCTTGCCAGCCCTTTCATCTACCAAGTATCTTGGGTAGTTCTGCTTCAGTGACCGTTCCCCTCATTATAGAAGCACTTAGTCTCGGGTTTGGTTCATCCTTGGGTTTCTTCACTAGAGCAGCAACTGATTTGCTGTCTCATGAAGTATCCCTTCTTTCCCTTGCCCTTCTTGAAACTAGTGGTTTAACCATCAACAATTGATGCTCCTACTTGATTTCTACTTTCGCGGTGTCAAACATCGCGAATTGCTCATGGATCATCATGTCTATCCCTGATATGTTATAGTTCATCACCAAGCTCTAATAGCTTGGTGACAGTGACTATGGGGAACTATCACTATCTCATCTGGAAGATTAATTCCCACTCGATTCAAGCGATTGTAGTACTCAGGCAATCTGAGCACATGCTCAACGATTGAGCTTTTCTCCCTTAGTTTGCAGGCGTAAGAAACTTGTCAGAGGTCTCATACCTCTTGACATGGGCACTAGTCTGAAATCCCAATTTCAGTCTTTGGAACATCTCATATGTTCTGCGATGTTTCAAAAACGTCTTTGGTGTCACAATTCTAAACCGTTAGTATTACACACTGAACTATCACGTAGTCATCAAAACGTGCATGTCAGATGTTTCCCAACATCTACAAACGACGCTCGAGGTTCAACGCACTGAGCGGTGCATTAAGGACATAGCCCTTCTGTGCAGCAATGAGGACAATCCTCAGTTCACGGACCTAGTCCGCATAATTGCTACTGTCAACTCTCAACTAAATTTTCTCTAGGAACATATCTAAAACAGTAGAACCAAAGCGTGAGCTACGACATAATTTGCAAAGACCTTTTGACTATGTTCATGATAATTAAGTTCATCTAATCAAATTATTCAAAGAACTCCCACTTAGATAGACATCCCTCTAGTCATCTAAGTGATACATGATCCGAGTCAACTAGGTCGTGTCCGATCATCACGTGAGACGGACTAGTCATCATCGGTGAACATCTTCATGTTGATCGTATCCACTATACGACTCATGTTCGACCTTTCGGTCTTCCGTGTTCCGAGGCCATATCTGTACATGCTAGGCTCATCAAGTTAACCTCCTAAGTGTATTGCGTGTGTAAATCTGGCTTACACCCGTTGTATGTGAACGTTAGAACCTATCACACCCGATCATCACGTGGTGCTTCGGAACAACGGACCTTAGCAACGGTGCACAGTTAGGGGGAACACGATCCTTGATATTTTAATGAGGGATCATCTTATTTATGCTACCATCGTTCTAAGCAAATAAGATGTAAACATGACAAACATCACATGCAAATCATAAAGTGACATGATATGGCCAATATCATCTTGCGCCTTTGATCTCCATCTTCGAGGCGCGGCATGAACACCATCATCACCGGAATGACACCATGATCTCCATCATCATGATCTACATCATCGTGTCTTCATGAAGTTGCCTCGCCAACTATTACTTCTACTACTATGGCTAACGGTTAGCAATAAAGTAAAGTAATTACATGGCGTTTTCATTGACACGCAGGTCATAAATAAATTAAGACAATTCCTATGGCTCCTGCCGGTTGTCATACTCATCGACATGCAAGTCATGATTCCTATTACAAGAACATGATCAATCTCATACATCACATATATCATTCATCACATCCTTTTGGCCATATCACATCACATAGCATACCCTGCAAAAACAAGTTAGACATCCTCTAAATGTTGTTGCATGTTTTACGTGGCTGCTATGGGTTTCTAGCAAGAACGTTTCTTACCTATGCAAAACCACAACGGTGATATGCCAATTGCTATTTACCCTTCATAAGGACCCTTTTCATCGAATCTGATCCGACTAAAGTGGGAGAGACAGACACCCGCCAGCCACCTTATGCATCAAGTGCATGTCAGTCGGTGGAACCAGTCTCACGTAAGCGTACGTTTAAGGTCGGTCCAGGCCGCTTCATCCCACAATGCCGCCGAATCAAGATAAGACTAGTAACGGCGAGCAAATTGAACAAATCATTGCCCACAACTACTTTGTGTTCTACTCGTGCATAGAAACTACGCATAGACCTGCTCATGATGCCACTGTTGGGGATCGTAGCAGAAATTTAAAATTTTCTACGCATCACCAAGATCAATCTATGGAGTAATTTAGCAACGAGGGGAAGGGGAGTGCATCTACATACCCTTGTAGATCGCTAAGCGGAAGCATTGCAAGAACGCGGTTGGTGGAGTCGTACACGCAGCGATTCAGATTGTGGTCGATTCCGATCTAAGCGCCGAACAACGGCGCCTCCGCGTTCAACACACGTACAGCCCGGTGACGTCTCCCACGCCTTGATCCAGCAAGGAGAGAGGGAGAGGTTGGGGAAGACTCCGTCCAGCAGCAGCACGACGGCGTGGTGATGGTGGAGGAGCGCGGGACTCTAGCAGGGCTTCGCCAAGCACTACGAGAGACGAGGAGGGAGAAAGGTATGGCTGCGCCCAGAGGGAGATCAAATCATGTGTTGGGCAGCCCCCAATACCTCAAGTATATATAGGGGGAGGGGAGGGGCTGCGCCCCCATCTAGGGTTCCATCCCTAGGGGTGGCGGCAGCCTCAAAACCCATCTAGGGCGTGGCCAAGGGGGGGAAGAGAGGGGGGCGCCCTAGGGTGGGCCTTAAGGCCCATCTGGACCTAGGGTTTGCCCCCTTCCCACTCTCCACGCGCCTTGGGCCTTGGTGGGGGGGGGCGCACCATCCCACCTGGGGCTGGTCCCCTCCTACACTTGGCCCACGCAGCCTTCTGGGGCTGGTGGCCCCACCTGGTGGACCCCCGGGACCCTCCCGGTGGTCCCGGTACGTTACCGATAGCACCCGAAACCTTTCCGGTGACCAAAACGGGACTTCGCATATATAAATATTTACCTCCGGACCATTCTGGAACTCCTCGTGACGTCCGGGATCTCATCCGGGACTCCGAATAACATTCGGTAACCGCGTACATACTTTCCCTATAACCCTAGCGTCATCGAACCTTAAGTGTGTAGACCCTACGGGCTCGGGAGTCATGCGAACATGGCCGAGACAACTCTCCGGTCAATAACCAACAGCGGGATCTGGATACCCATGTTGGCTCCCACATGCTCCACGATGATCTCATCGGATGAACCACGATGTCAAGGATTCAATCAATCCTGTATACAATTCCCTTTGTTTATCGGTACGATACTTGCCCGAGATTCGATCGTCGGTATCCCGATACCTTGTTCAATCTCATTACCGGCAAGTCTCTTTACTCGTTCCGTAACACATCATCCCGTGATCAACTCCTTGGTCACATTGTGCACATTATGATGATGTCCTACTGAGTGGGCCCAGAGATACCTCTCCGTTACACGGAGTGACAAATCCCAGTATCGATTCATGCCAACCCAACAGACACTTTCGGAGATACCCGCAGTGCACCTTTATAGCCACCCATTTACATTGTGACGTTTGGTACACCCAAAGCATTCCTATGGTATCCGGGAGTTGCACAATCTCATGGTCTAAGGAAATGATACTTGACATTAGAAAAGCTTTAGCATACGAACTACACGATCTTGTGCTAGGCTTAGGATTGGGTCTTGTCCATCACATCATTCTCCTAATTATGTGATCCCGTCATCAACGACATCCAATGTCCATGGTCAGGAAACCATAACCATCTATTGATCAACGAGCTAGTCAACTAGAGGCTTACTAGGGACATGGTGTTGTCTATGTATCCACACATGTATCTGAGTTTCCTATCAATACAATTCTAGCATGGATAATAAACGATTATCATGAACAAGGAAATATAATAATAACTAATTTATTATTGCCTCTAGGGCATATTTCCAACATGTCATTCTTATTCAAGTTCCCTTTTTATCCCTTTGCCCTTTTCTTGAAACTAGTGGTCTTGTCAACCATCAACACTTGATGCTCTTTCTTGATTTCTACCTTCGTCGATTTCAGCATCACGAAGGGCTTGGGAATTGTTTCCGTTATCCCTTCCATATTATAGTTCATCACGAAGTTCTAGTAACTTGGTGACAGTGACTAGAGAACTCTGTCAATCACTATCTTATCTGGAAGATTAACTCCCACTTGATTCATGTGATTGTATTACTCAGACAATCTGAGCACATGCTGACTGGTTAAGCTATTCTCTTCCATCTTGTAGGCAAAGTACTTGTGAAAGGTCTCATACCTTTCGAAATGGGCATGAGTCTGAAATACTATTTCAACTCTTGGAACATCTCATATGCTCCGTGGCGTTTCAAAACGTCTTTGAAGCGCCGATTCTAAGCCATAAAGCATGGTTCACTAAACTATCAAGTAATCATCATATCGAGCTTACCAAACGTTCATAACATGCGCATCTGCTCCTGCAATAGGTCTGTCACCTAGCGGTGCATCAAGGACATAATTCTTCTGTGCAGCAATGAGGATAATCCTCAAATCACGGATCCAATCCGCATCATTGCTACTAACATCTTCCAACTTATTTTTCTCGAGGAACATATCAAAAATAAACAGGGAGCTACATCGCAAGCTATTGATCTACAACATAGTTATGCAAATTCTATCAGGACTAAGTTCATGATAAATTAAAGTTCAGTTAATCATATTACATAAGAACTCCCACTTAGATAGACATCCCTCTAGTCATCTAAATGATCACGTGATCCAAATCAACTAAACCATGTCCGATCATCACGTGAGTTGGAGTAGTTTTCAATGGTGAACATCACTATGTTGATCATATCTACTATATGATTCACGCTCGACCTTTTGGTCTCTAGTGTTTTGAGGCCATATCTGCATATGCTAGGCTCGTCAAGTTTAACCCGAGTATTTTCTGCGTGTGCAAAACTGGCTTGCACCCATTGTATGTGAACGTAGAGCTTATCACACCCAATCATCACGTGGTGTCTCGGCACGACAAACTTTGGCAACGCTGCATACTCAGGGAGAACACTTGTACCTTGAAATTTAGTGAGAGTTCATCTTATAATGCTACCGCCGAACTAAGCAAAATAAGATGCATAAAGGATAAACATCACATGCAATCAAAATATGTGACATGATATGGCCATGATCATCTTGCGCCTTTGATCTCCATCTCCAAAGTACCGTCATGATCTCTATCGCCACCGGCATGACACCATGATCTCCATCATCTTGATCTCTATCAACGTGTCATCACATGGTCGTCTCACCAACTATTGCGTTTGCAACTATTGCTATCACATAGCGATAAAGTAAAGCAATTATATGGCGCTTGCACCTTATGCAATAAAGAGACAACCATAAGGCTCATGCCAGTTGCCGATAACTTTAACAAAACATGATCATATCATACAACAATTTATATCTCATCACGTCTTGACCATATCACATCACAACATGCCCTGCAAAAACAAGTTAGACGTCCTCTACTTTGTTGTTGCAAGTTTTACGTGGCTGCTACGGGCTAAGCAAGAACCGTTCTTACCTACGCATCAAAAACCACAACGTAGTATAGTGATTGCTTTTTGATCTTCAGAAAGAACCCTGTTCATTGAAACTGATTCAATTAAAGTTGGAGAAACAGACACCCACTAGCCACCTGTGTGCGAAGCACGGCGGTAGAACTAGTCTCGCGTAAACGTACGCGTAATGTCGGTCTGGGCCGCTTCATCCAACAATACCGCTGAATCAAGAATCAACTAGTGACAGCAAGCAATACGTATATACCCACGCGCACAATTCCTTTGTGTTCTACTCGTGCATATAACATCTACGCATAGACCTGGCTCTGATACCACCATTGGGGAACGCAGTAATTTCAAAAAAAATCGTACGCACATGCAAGATCATGGTGATGCATAGAAACGAGAGGGGAGAGTGTTGTCCATGTACCCTCGTAGACCGTAAGAAGAAGTGTTATGACAACACGGTTGATGTAGTCGTACGTCTTCACGATCGACCGATCCTAGTACCGAACGTACGACACCTCCGCGATCTGCACACGTTCAGCTCGGTGACGTCCCACGAACTCACGATCCAGTAGAGCTTCGAGGGAGAGTTCCTTCAGCACGACGGCGTGATGATGGTGTTGATGAAGCTACCGACGCAGGGCTTCGCCTAAGCACCGCTACGATATGACCGAGGTGGATTATGGTGGAGGGGGCACCGCACACGGCTAAAAGATCAATGATCAACTTGTGTGTCTATGGGGTGCCTCCTGGCCACGTATATAAAGGAGTGGAGGAGGGGGAGGGCTGGCCCTCCTATGGCGCGCCCTTGGGAGTCCTACTCCCACCGGGAGTAGGATTCCCCCCTTCCATGTAGTAGGAGTAGGAGAGAAGGAAAGGGAAAAGAGAAGAGAAGGAAGGAGGGGCGCCGCCCCTCCCCCTAGAAAAATTCGTACTAGGCCTTGGGGGGGGGGCGCACAACCTTCTCTCTCTCTCTTTCCCTTAAAGCCCAATAAGGCCCATATACTCCCCGGCGAATTCCCGTAACTCTCCGGTACTCCGAAAAATACCCTAATCACTCGGAACCTTTCCGATGTCCGAATATAGTCGTCCAATATATCGATCTTTACGCCTCGACCATTTCGAGACTCCTCGTCATGTCCCCGATCTCATCCGGGGCTCCGAACTACCTTCGGTACATCAAAACACATAAACTCATATTATCGATCGTCACCGAACGTTAAGCGTGTGGACTCTGCGGGTTCGAGAACTATGTAGACATGACCGAGACTTGTCTTCGGTCAATAACCAATAGCGGAACCTGGATGCTCATATTGGCTCCTACATATTCCATGAAGATCTTTATCGGTCAAACTGCATAACAACATACATTGTTCCCTTTGTCATCGGTATGTTACTTGCCTGAGATTCGATCGTCGGTATCTCAATAACTAGTTCAATATTGTTACCGGCAAGTCTCTTTAATCGTTCTGTAATACATCATCCCGCAACTAACTCATTAGTTGCATTGTTTGCATGGCTTAAAGTGATGTGCATTACCGAGAGGGCCCAGAGATGCCTCTCCGACAATCGGAGTGACAAATCCTAATCTCGGTCTATGCCAACTCAACAAGTACCATCGGCGACACCTGTAGAGCACCTTTATAATCACCCAGTTAAGTTGTGACGTTTGGTAGCACACAAAGTGTTCCTCCGGTATTCGGGAGTTGCATAATCTCATAGTCATAGGAACATGTATAAGTCATGAATAAAGCAATAGCAATATACTAAATGATCGAATGCTAAGCTAACGGAATGGATCAAATCAATCACATCATTCTCTAATGATGTGATCCCGTTAATCAAATGACAACTCATGTCTATGGCTAGGAAACTTAACCATCTTTGATTCAACGAGCTAGTCAAGTAGAGGCATACTAGTGACACTCTGTTTGTCTATGTATTCACACATGTACTAAGTTTCCGGTTAATACAATTCTAGCATGAATAATAAACATTTATCATGATATAAGGAAATATAAATAACAACTTTATTATTGCCTCTAGGGCATATTTCCTTTAGCCAGCTCCGGCTTAACAAGGAGGAGCGCCCCCGGTGATGGAGTCGGGATGTTGGTGTGGACTATGGAGCATCAACTCCATCTGCTCCTCGAACTCCGCATCGGTGTCGGCATAAACCTGGCCTGACACCGCTAGCGCAGACTGCGACGGCGATTGCTGGTCCTCCTCATCACCGGAGGAGATGACTATCTCCACCTGCATTGATTCGCTGCCATTCGACGAGGACGACAGCCCGAGAGTCCATGGGCGGCGTCTCCACGAGCCACCAGATCCCGCGCCAGAACCGCCTGCCGGCGCGGACGCCCAGGACTTGCCCATCGCTGAGGATGTGAAGGGGGTGCGACGAGGAGGAGGAGGAGGAGGGGAAGGAGGATGATGCGACATGGACACCGCCAAATAGCCGTGGCCAGGACATGCGAAGGGCCGTCTAGCCGCTTCAATGCGGTGTAGCGGCCGGAGCTGGTTCCTCGGGAACCTGTGCCTGCATTGAAGTGACGGCTGCCGACCGGTCGCGTTGGTCAGCTCCGCCCTCCCTTCCTCCGGTCACATCGCAACATCAATGTCGGCCTCCTCGTGCTCTGGGCCGGCATGAATGAGGTGCAGTAAGCAGTGGGTGCATCGGAAGAAAAGCGTGGGAGGAGCGGGTGATGGGTTTTTGGTGGGCCAGGGCAGTCAGAAGCGGGCTTGGGAGTGGTCTGGACTCCCGCAACCCCCCACTTTTGTCTCTGGTTTGCGGGAGAAATCGCGTCTGGACTGCTCTGCGGACCGATACAGGTCGGTGTTGGACGGCTTCCGCGGTCTGGACGGTTGCGGGAGGTTTACAGGTCCACCTTGGAGATGCCTTAATTGTATGCTTGCTTTTTCTACTGCGTGCAACTTATCTCTGCGTAGGTTATGTAACATACAATGAAAGGGAAGGTTGATAGGTGAGTTGTTATTGCAGTTCTGTAAAATTCTTCCCCTAAAATCTAGTTTTCCAATTAAATGTACAAATGGCATATGCATGTCAATTCTATCAACATAGTAATTCAAAACAACGTTATTCCAACACACATAATTCAACATTATTTGGAGCCACAATATATGAAATATGATTGAAAACTGAAAACCAAATTTGAACACAACTAATGTTCCAAATCATTCAAAGTAAATAAAGTACGAAGGAGTTCATTGACCAAGAAGCGACCACAAATGCTCAATAAGATCGTCATGAAGTTGTTCATGCCCCCCTCTGTTTTCAATCACGCAATGCATTTCAGGAAATTTCTCAAGTTGCCGTTGATCCCTACATGGACCAACTTTGTTCCCCTCATTCCGATAGTGATAGTCTGGTGGCTATTCCGACACATGCAGTCATGATGCACCACACATCCTTTTGGTGTCAGAATCGTGCAGAGCCACGAACAATGGCAAAGCGTGCTTGCAGAACCTCAAATGACCACTCAACATCCTTCCTACATTCTTCTTAACGCCTTGCAAAGTGAATTCTCTTGTTAACTTGAGGATTTGATATTATCTTCACAAAAGTAGACCATGATGGATATATGCCATCAACAAGAGAATAGCTCATGTTGCATCCCATTTGTCGAACTCAATTCTAGCAGATCTCGAGTAGGGGTCCCGAACTAGTTGTCTTGATGCGATGGTAACAGAGACACGTGATTTACCCAGGTTCATGCTCTCCTAGGAGATAAAATCCAACATTCTGCTTGTGTTGTATTGATTTGGGATGGAGTACAAAGTACAAGTTGGTCTACCACAAGATCGTTTTGTGTCATCTACGAGCCCTACCCCCTCATTTATATATGTACCAGGGGGTCTAGGTTTACAATTAGGTCGGCTATGCAGAAGGTAAACGTGTTGTAGACGACCTCTTAATCTTGGAGTATGCGCCTAGTCTTCGGGAACATACCTTTGACGCGCCTTGGGTCGCCTTGACGTGGTCCACTGGGGACCTAACGTGGGGATGGATGGCCCGGCCCACCTATCTAGGAGATGATGTGGCAAGTGACAACTAATCTGGGACACCATCACTAGCCCCTGAAGCGATCTTCAAGTCGGAGACACTCCTTGGATCTTCCCAAGATGTTCTGCTTCTTTGGCCGTCAATCATGAAAACTAGTTCACTGAATTCTCCCTGTGTCCGACTTCTTGTTCGTCCAAGCTTATCCGAAGAGTTTTCATGCCCTCCTTGTTTTCTCACAAGTGTCTCACTGATCTCAAATTGCGCTCACTCTCCAACCCACCTGGTCAAGAGGCGTCTTCTTTATGACAGTTAGGACCATGTGTGAGTGTGGGTTAGGGCTCACCATCGCCTAGTACCATAAAAAGGTGGTTGTGGGCTTCGAGGCATATAATAATCAGCCGTCGGTTGAGGGAGTCCTGGGCTAAGGGGTCCTCGGGTGTCCGATCTATTGGATATGGGCCGGACTGATGGGCCGTAAGGACACAAAGACCAAAGACTCTACCTGTGTCCGTATAGGACTCTCCTTGGCGTGGAAGGCAAGTTTGGCGTCAACTATGAAGATTCCTTTCTCTATAACCGACCTTGTGTAACCCTAGATCCCTCTTGTGTCTATATAAACCGGAGGGCTAGGTCCGTAGATACCCCCGAATAATCATAGCCTGACTAGACTTTTAGGGTTTAGCCATTACGATCTCATGGTAGATCAACTCTTGTAATACTCATATTCATCAAGATCAATCAAGCAGGAAGTAGGGTATTACCTCCATAGAGAGGGCCCGAACTTGGGTAAACATTGTGTCCCCCGTCTCCTGTTACCATCGATCCTAGACGCACAGTTCGGGACCCCCTACCCGAGATCCGCCTGTCTTGACACCGACATTGGTGCTTTCATTGAGATTTCCACTGTGCCGTCCTCAAAAGGTTTGATGGCTCCTTCAATCATCTACAATGATGTTGTCCAAGGGGAAGTCTTCCTCCCCAAACAGATCTTCGTGTTCGGTGGCTTCGCACTGCGGGCCAACTCACTTGGCCATCTGGAGTTGATCGAAAGCTACACCCCTGGCCACCAGGTCAGATTTGGAAGCTTCAACTACGTCGCGGATATCCGTGGATACTTGATCTTCGACGGATTCGAGACCACGACAGCCGCTCCCAGTCACCACGATGAACATGACTTAGATCTGTCATCGGGCCATACCCAGGAAATTGCACCTGAAACCGCTCTAGCCTTAGATCCGGAGCAGGTCACGCCATCTGAGGACAGGAAGCTCCACCCCGCCACGGAAGCCGCAAACCCCATGGCGTTGGAGCCGCACACGGACTTAGCTTCAAGTAACATCTGTGTCACCGGAGCTATGGACTCGTTTCTGGTTATAAGTTTCAAACTATGTGCGTCCGCACATGTCGAACATGATCGGTCATCAATCGCCGAATTCAGCGTCATGGACATCTTCTGGAACTCGCCTCTGGGCGACGTGCTAAACTCGTTAAGAGCACTATCTTTAGCGGGAGGCTTACAGTCGAATTATGTCCAGCTCGACCCGGAGGCTGATGATGGAGAATTTCACTTCCCACCCACCGCCCACTTCATAGCCACTGTCGAAGACTTAACCGGCATGCTTGATTACGGCTCTGACGACATCGACGGTATGGACGACAATGCCAGAGAAGAAGAGGCCCAGAACCCGCCATTCACCGGACGCTGGACGGCCACTTCCTTGTATGATGTGTACATGGTGGATGCACCAAAGGAGAATAGCGGAGATGACAAGGAAGATCCAACTGAGGATAAACCTTCCGAGATACAATCAAAGCGCCGGCGTCAACGGCGCCGCTCTAAGTCACGCCACAGTAAAGACATCAACATCGACACGGCAGAAGATAACACTCCGGAAGGTGCCGAAGACAACGAAGACCCCGTTCACGCAGCTACTGAACAAGATGAACGGGAGGATGGGCACGATACCCCTGGTAAACAGGCCACACACGAAGACTCAGAGGACGGTAGTTATCTTCCACTATCCGAGGATGAGGCGAGCCTCGGCATTGATGATTTCATCGTGCCCGAGGAACCTCTTGAACAGGAGCGCTTCAAGCGTCGGCTAATAGCCACTGCAAGGAGCCTGAAGAAGAAGCAGCAGCAACTTCCAGCTGACCAAGATCTGCTCAACGATAAATGGATCGATATCCTAGCAGCCGAAGAATACGGCCTCAAGTGCCCAGCCAAAAGTTACCCGAAGCGCAAATTGCTACCTTAGTTCGACGATGAGGTGCTGGAACACATACCACCATCGCGCAATGCGGCTGACTGACCAACACGTGGTCGGGATAAAGCGGCAACTCAAGCCGAATACCATCCCGCCCCGCCTCATCGCAAAGGCAAAGGTAAATCAGCTCACGGTCATACATATGGCCTTCGACAGGACCTAAACAATAAAGCAGGACATACCAGATCGATCTACGGATCACGAGGACGTGCCCCGACACGCGATGACGACCATCTATTCGGACGTGACAAACCTAGTCATGTGCGGGCTGAAAGCCGCAGACGGACCCTGATGTCTACTACACAACCTTCTTCTTGTAGATGTTGTTGGGCCTCCAAGTGCAGAGGTTTGTAGGACAGTAGCAAATTTACCTCAAGTGGATTACCTAAGGTTTATCAATCCGTGGGAGGCGTAGGATGAAGATGGTCTCTCTCAAACAACCCTGCAACCAAATAACAAAGAGTCTCTTGTGTCCCCAACACACCCAATACAATGGTAAATTGTATAGGTGCACTAGTTCGGCGAAGAGATGGTGATACAAGTGCAATATGGATGGTAGATATAGTTTTTTGTAATCTGAAAATATAAAAACAGCAATGTAACTAATGATAAAAGTGAGCACAAACGGTATTGCAATGCGTTGAAACAAGGCCTATGGTTCATACTTTCACTAGTGCAAGTTCTCTCAACAATAATAACATAACTGGATCATATAACTATCCCTCAACATGCAACAAAGATTCACTCCAAAGTCACTAATAGCGGAGAACAAATGAAGAGATTATGGCAGGGTACGAAACCACGTCAAAGTTATTCTTTCTGATCGATCTATTCAAGAGTTCGTACTAGAATAAAACCTTAAGACACAAATCAACCAAAACCCTAATGTCACTTAGATACTCCAATGTCACCTCAAGTATTATACGATATGCATCACAGAATCTCAGATTCATATATTCAACGAACACAAAGAACTTCAAAGAGTACCCCAACGATTCTACCGAAGAGTCAAGACGAAAATGTGTGCCAACCCCTATGCATAAGTTCATGAGGTCACGGAACTCGCAAGTTGATCACCAAAACATACATCAAGTAGATCATGTGATATCCCATTGTCACCACAGATAAGCACATGCAAGACATACATCAAGTGTTCTCAAATCCTTAAAGACTCAATCCGATAAGATAACTTCAAAGGGAAAACTCAATTCATCACAAGAGAGTAGAGGGGGAGAAACATCATAAGATCCAACTATAATAGCAAAGCTCGCGATACATGAAGATCATGCCACCTCAAGAACACGAGAGAGAGAGAGAGATCAAACACATAGCTACTGGTACATACCCTCAGCCCCGAGGGTGAACTACTCCCTCCTCATCATGGAGAGCGTCGGGATGATGAAGATGGCCACCGGTGAGGGATTCCCCCCTCCGGCAGGGTGCCAGAACGGGTCTAGATTGGTTTTCGGTGGCTACGAAGGCTTCTGGCGGCGGAACTCCCGATCTATTCTGTTCCTCGATGTTTTTAGGGTATATGACATATATAGGCGAAAGAAGTCGGTCAGGGGAGCCACGAGGGGCCCACAAGGGTGGGGGGCGCGCCCAGGGGCAGGCGCGCCTCCCTGCCTCGTGGCCACCTCGAAGCTTCCCTGACGTCTACTCCAAGTCTCCTGGATTGCTTCCGTTCCAAAAATAACTCTCCCAAAGGTTTCATTCCGTTTGATATTCCTTTTCTTCGAAACACTGAAATAGGCAAGAAAATAGCAATTTGGGCTGGGCCTACGGTTAATAGGTTATTCCCAAAAATAATATAAAAGTGTAAAATAAAGCCCATTAACATCCAAAACAGATAATATAATAGCATGGAACAATAAAAAATTATAGATATATTGGAGACGTATCAGCATCCCCAAGCTTAATTCATGCTCATCCTCGAGTAGGTAAATGATAAAAACAGAATTTTTGATGTGGAATGCTTCCTAACATATTTCTCAATGTAATTTTCTTTATTGTGGCATGAATGTTCAGATCCGAAAGATTCAAGATAAAAGTTTAATATTGACATAAAAATAATAATACTTCAAGCATACTAACTAAGCAATCATGTCTTCTCAAAATAACATGACCAAAGAAAGTTCATCCCTACAAAATCATATAGTTTGGTCATGCTCAATTTTCGTCACACAAGAATGCTCTCATCATGCACAACCCTGATGACAAGCCAAGCAATTGTTTCATATTTTAGTAATCTCAAACTTTTTTCAATTTTCACGCAATATATGAGCGTGAGCCATGGATATAGCACTATGGGTAGAATAGAATATAATGAAGGGGGTTATGTGGAGAAGACAAAAAAGGAGAAAGTCTCACTTCGACGCGGCTAATCAATGGGCTAGGGAGATGCCCATCAATTGATGTCAATGCAAGGAGCAGGGATTGCCATGCAACAG
The DNA here is from genome assembly GCF_003073215.2 of Triticum urartu. Taxonomy (NCBI): domain Eukaryota; kingdom Viridiplantae; phylum Streptophyta; class Magnoliopsida; order Poales; family Poaceae; genus Triticum; species Triticum urartu. The sequence goes on along the minus strand of NC_053022.1, from coordinate 183,195,380 downwards.
ATGCACTAGAGCTATAAATGTATGAAAGCTTAACAAAAGAAACTAGTGGGTGTGCATCCAACTTGCTTGCTCAAGAAGACCTAGGGCACTTGAGGAGGCCCATTGTTGGAATATACAAGCCAAGTTCTATAATGAAAAATTCCCACTAGTATATGAAAGTGACAAAACAAGAGACTCTCTATCATAAAGATCATGATGCTACTTTGAAGCACAAGTGTGGAAAAAAGGATAGTAGCATTGCCCCCTTTTTAATTTTTAATTTTTTGGGCATTATTTTTTTATTATTTGGCCTTTCTTTTTTTCTTTTTTATGGACAATGCTCTATTACTGATGATCATCACACTTCTATTTATTTACAACTCAGTGATTACAAGTCGATACTAGAACAATATATGACTCTATATGAATGCCTCCGGCGGTGTACTGGGATGTGCAATGACTCATGAGTGACACGTATGAAAGAATTATGAATGGTGGCTTTGCCACAAATACGATGTCAACTACATGATCATGCAAGGCAATATGACAATGATGATGCGTGTCATAATAAATGGAACGGTGGAAAGTTGCATGGCAATATATCTCGGAATGGCTATGGAAATGCCATAATAGGTAGGTATGGTGGCTGTTTTGAGGAAGATATAAGGAGGTTTATGTGTGATAGAGCGTATCGTATCACGGGGTTTGGATGCACCGGCGAAGTTTGCACCAACTCTCAAGGTGAGAAAGGGCAATGCACGGTACCGGAGAGGCTAGCAATGGTGGAAGGGTGAGAGTGCGTATAATCCATGGACTCAACATTAGTCATAAAGAACTCACATACTTATTGCAAAAATCTACAAGTCATCAAAAACCAAGTATTACGCGCATGCTCCTAGGGGGATAGATTGGTAGGAAATGACCATCGCTCGTCCGCCACTCATAAGGAAGACAATCAAATAACACCTCATGTTTCAAATTTGTTACACAACGTTTACCATACGTGCATGCTATGGGACTTGCAAACTTCAACACAAGTATTCCTCAAATTCACAACTACTCAACTAGCATAACTTTGATATCACTATCTCCATATCTCAAAACAATCATCAAGTATCAAACTTCTCTTAGTATTCAATGCACTTATATGAAAGTTGTTATTATGCCTAAAATCAAATTGCCATGTTGTTCTAAAGGACTCTCAAAATAATATAAGTGAAGTACTAGAGCAAAAACTATATAGCTCAAAAGATATAAGTGAAGCACATAGAGTATTCTAATAAATTCAAATTCATGTGTCTCTCTCTCAAAATGTGTGTACAACAAGGATGATTGTGGTAAACTAAAAAGCAAAGACTCAAATCATACAAGACGCTCCAAGCAAAAACACATATCATGTGGCGAATAAAAATATAGCTCCAAGTAAAGTTACCGATAGACGGAGACGAAAGAGGGGATGCCTTCCGGGGCATCCCCAAGCTTAGGATTTTTGGTGTCCTTGGATTTTACCTTGGGGTGCCTTGGGCATCCCCAATATTAGGCTCTTGCCACTCTTTATTCCATAGTCCATCGATTTTTTACCCAAAACTTGAAAACTTCACAACACAAAACTTAACAGAAAACTCGTGAGCTCCGTTAGTAAAAGAAAACAAACCACCACTTCAAGGTACAGTAATGAACTCATTCTTTATTTATATTGGTGTTAAACCTACTGTATTACAACTTTTCTATGGTTCATAAAATCTATTACTAGCCATAAATTCATCAAAATAAGCAAACAACACACGAAAAACAGAATCTGTCAAAAACAGAACAGTCTGTAGTAATCTGTAGGTTTCGAATACTTCTGGAACCCCAAAAATTCTACAATAAAATTTTGGACGTGAGGAATTTATCTATTAATAATATTCAAAAATAATGAACTAAATATCACTCTCCATTAAAAAATGGCAGCCAATCTCGTGAGTGCTAAAGTTTCTGTTTTTTACAGCAGGATCGCAAAGACTTTCCCCAAGTCTTCCCAAAGGTTCTACTTGGCACAAACACTAATTAAAAGCATAAAACCACATCTAAACAGAGGCTAGATGAATTATTTATTACTAAACAGGAGAAAAAATCAAAGAACAAAAATAAAATTGGGTTGCCTCCCAACAAGCGCTATCGTTTAACGCCCCTAGCTAGGCATGATGATTTCAATGACGCTCACATAAAGGATAAGAATTGAAACATAAAGAGAGCATCATGAAGAATATGACTATCACATTTAAGTCTAACCCACTTCCTATGCATAGGGATTTTTTGATCAAACAATTTATGAGAACAATAATCAATTAGCATAGGAAGGCAAAACAAGCATAACTTCAAAACTTTAAGCACATAGAGAGGAAATTTGATATTATTGCAATTCCTACAAGCATATATTCCTCCCTGATAATAATTTTCAGTAGCTTCATGAATGAATTCAACAATATAACTATCACATAAAGCATTCTTTTCATGATCTATAAGCATAGGATTTTTATTACTCTCCACATAAGCAAATTTCTTCTCATCAATAGTAGTGGGAGCAAACTCAATGAAATAACTATCATGTGAGGCATAATCCAATTGAAAATTAAAATCATGATGACAAGTTTCATGGTTATCATTATTATCAATATCATACAAGTCATCACAATAATCATCATAGATAGCAACTTTGTTCTCATAATCATTTGGAACCTCTTCCGAAATAGTGGAATCATTACTAAATAAAGTCATGACCTCTCCAAATCCACTTTTATCAATATAATCATCATAAATAGGAGGCATGCTATCATCGTAATAAATTTGCTCATCAAAACTTGGGGGACAAAAAATATCATCTTCATCAAACATAGCTTCCCCAAGCTTGTGGCTTTGCATATCATTAGCAACATGGATATTCAAGGAATTCATACTAACAACATTGCAATCATGCTCATCATTAAAATATTTAGTGCCAAACATTCTAATGCATTCTTCTTCTAGCACCTGAGCACAATTATCGGAATCCTTATTTTCACGAAAGACATTGAAAAGATGAAGCATATGAGGCATCCTTAATTCCATTTTTTGTAATTTTCTTTTATAGACTAAACTAGTGATAAAACAAGAAACAAAAAGATTCGATTGCAAGATCTAAAGATATACCTTCAAGCGCTAACCTCCCCGGCAACAGCGCCAGAAAAGAGCTTGATGTCTACTACACAACCTTCTTCTTGTAGATGTTGTTGGGCCTCCAAGTGCAGAGGTTTGTAGGACAATAGCAAATTTCCCTCAAGTGGATGACCTAAGGTTTATCAATCCGTGGGAGGCGTAGGATGAAGATGGTCTCTCTCAAACAACCCTGCAACCAAATAACAAAGAGTCTCTTGTGTCCCCAACACACCCAATACAATGGTAAATTGTATAGGTGCACTAGTTCGGCGAAGAGATGGTGATACAAGTGCAATATGGATGGCAGATATAGGTTTTTGTAATATGAAAATATAAAAACAGCAAGGTAACTAATGGTAAAAGTGAGCACAAACGGTATTGCAATGCGTTGAAACAAGGCCTAGGGTTCATACTTTCACTAGTGCAAGTTCTCTCAACAATAATAACATAATTGGATCATATAACTATCCCTCAACATGCAACAAAGAGTCACTCCAAAGTCACTAATAGCGGAGAACAAACAAAGAGATTATGGTAGGGTACGAAATCACCTCAAAGTTATTCTTTCTCATCGATATATTCAATAGTTTGTACTAAAATAACACCTTAAGACACAAATCAACCAAAACCCTAATGTCACCTAGATACTCCAATGTCACCTCAAGTATCCGTGGGTATGATTATACGATATGCATCACACAATCTCAGATTCATCTATTCAACCAACACAAAGAACCTTCAAAGAGTGCCCCAAAGATTCTACCAAAGAGTCAAGACGAAAATGTGTGCCAACCCCTATGCATAAGTTCACGAGGTCACATAACTCACAAGTTGATCACCAAAACATACATCAAGTGGATCACGTGATATCCCATTGTCACCACAGATAAGCACATGCAAGACATACATCAAGTGTTCTCAAATCCTTAAAGACTCAATCCGATAAGATAACTTCAAAGGGAAAACTCAATTCTTCACAAGAGAGTAGAGGGGGAGAAACATCATAAGATCCAACTATAATAGCAAAGCTCGCGATACATCAAGATCATGCCACCTCAAGAACACGAGAGAGAGAGAGAGAGAGAGAGATCAAACACATAGCTACTGGTACATACCCTCAGCCCCGAGGGTGAACTACCCCCACCTCATCATGGAGAGCGCCGGGATGATGAAGATGGCCACCGTTGAGGGATTCCCCCCTCCGGCAGGGTGCCGGAACGGGTCTAGATTGGTTTTCGGTGGCTACGGAGGCTTCTGGCGGCGGAACTCCCGATCTATTCTGTTCCTCGATGTTTTTAGGGTATATGGACATATATAGGCGAAAGAAGTCGGTCAGGGGAGCCACGAGGGGCCCACGAGGGTGGGGGGCGCGCCCAGGGGGGCAGGCGCGCCTCCCTGCCTCGTGGCCACCTCGAAGCTTCCCTGACGTCTACTCCAAGTCTCCTGGATTTCTTTCGTTCCAAAAATAACTCTCCCGAATGTTTCATTCCGTTTGGACTCCATTTGATATTCCTTTTCTTCGAAACACTGAAATAGGCAAGAAAACAGCAATTTGGGCTGGGCCTCCGGTTAATAGGTTAGTCCCAAAAATAATATAAAAGTGTAAAATAAAGCCCATTAACATCCAAAACAGATAATATAATAGCATGGAACAATAAAAATTATAGATACGTTGGAGACGTATCAGACCCCATCAGAGCTACGTCACGATACGGCCCGATATAGAGGCGCTGCACACCCTCATTGCTTCACAGACGAAGTCATGGAACATGAATTCCCAGAAGGGTTCAAACCCGTGAATATAGAATCCTACGATGGAACCACAGACCCTGCGGTATGGATCGAAGACTTCATTCTCCATATTCATATGGCCCGCGGCGATGACCTCCATGCCATTAAATACCTCCCCCTCAAACTCAAAGGACCAGCCCGACACTGTTTGAACAGCCTGCCCGAAAATTTCTCGGCAGTTGGGAGGACTTGGAAGAAGCCTTCCTTGATAACTTCCAAGGTCCATATGTTCGACCTCCTGACGCTGATGACTTAAGCCATACATTTCAACAGCCCGGAGAGTCCGCCAGGAAATTCTGGACTAGGTTCTTAACTAAAAAGAACCAGATCGTCGACTGTCCAGATGCCGAAGCCCTAGCGGCCTTTAAACACAGCATCCGCGATGAATGGCTCGCCCATCACCTCGGCCAAGAGAAATCAAAGTCCATGGCGGCCCTCACGGCACTCATGACCCGCTTTTGTGCGGGCGAGGATAGTTGGCTGGCCTGTAGCAAAAACAATGCAAGTAACAGCAGCACCCCTGAAGCTAAAAATAGCAACGACAAGTCTTGACGCAACAGATACAAGCGTCGAAGCAACAATGACAACACCGAGGATACGACGGTCAATGCCGGATTTAGTAGCTCTAAGCCCGGTCAGCGGAAGAAGCCGTTCAAAAAGAACAATTCAGGCCCATCTAGCTTGGACCGCATACTTGATCATCCGTGCCAGATTCACAGCACCCCAGACAAACCACCCAATCATACCAATAGAGATTGTTGGGTTTTTAAACAGGCCGGCAAGTTAAATGCTGAAAGCAAGGATAAGGGATCGCAAAGCAAGGACGACGACGAGGAGCCCCTGCTGCTGAACACAGGGGGACAGAAGAAGTTTCCCCCTCGGGTAAAAATGGTGAACATGATATACGCCACCCACATCCCAAGAGGGAGCGCAAGCGCGCGCTCAGGGACGTCTACGCGATTGAGCCAGTCGCCCCAAAATTTAATCAATGGTCGTCATGCCCGATCACTTTTGATCGCCGGGATCATTCGACCAGTATCCGTCACGACGGTTCAGACGCACTGGTCCTGGACCCAATAATTGATGCGTTCCACCAGACGCGAGTCCTGATGGACGGTGGTAGCAGCCTCAACTTGCTCTATCAGGATACAATGCGCAAAATGGGCATTAACCCATCACACATCAAGCCCACAAAGACTACCTTTAAGGGAGTCATACTAGGCATAGAGGCCCGCTCCACGGGCTCAATCACACTATAGGTTGTCTTCGAATCTCCGGACAACTTCTGAAGTGAGGAGTTAATCTTCGATATCGTCCCCTTTCGTAGCGGCTACCACACACTGCTCGGACGGACCGCATTTGCTCGATTCAATGTGGTGCCGCACTACGCTTATCTCAAGCTCAATATGCCCGGACCACGCGGCGTCATAACAGTCAATGGAAACACGGAATGCTCCCTCCGCACTGAGGAGCACACCGCTGCCTTAGCGGCAGAGGTACAGGGCGGCCTTTTCAAGCAGAACCTCAATTCGGCGGCTGATCCCCCGGAAACTGCCAAGAGAGTCCGAACCATTCTCCAGAAGGACAGCTCGGCTCGTCAAGAGCTCTACTAGCAATTTGGCCTCCGTCCCAGTCCTGACCAAGTGGCGGCAATTGTATCGCACGTACATAATTACGCACTAAAAGTACCATGGACACAGATGGAGGCACAATCAGCTTGTGATCCGCAATATGGCTCGACCGCCTCGGACACACATAATTTCAGTATTTCCTTTTTTTTCCTTTTTCCCTCTTTTTCACAGACCTTTTCTGGCAGCTTGACCATCGATTCTTTTCGAAGGATAAAAACACCAAGGCGACAAGAAGCATGGACGTACTGGGGAATCTTTAGGTGGTTTATTTAATGATCCCTCTCACCTGTTTTCAGGACCCACACGCAGATCTCCCTTGGTTGGGGCATAGTAAATAGCCTTCTACTTATTGCATTATTTGTATAAATGCGCTTTAACGCACCAATGAAATTGTCATAGAAACATTTTGTGGCCCAAATTTTACGGCCCTAGCTTACCCCTTGTTCTTCTTCTGTTTCCCTTTTGTCTTTTCTTTTCTGGTAACCTTATCAGATAACACCCGTACACTTTGGTGCATTTCAATTTGCCAGGGGCTTCATAGCGCCCCATAGCATGGCAACAAAAGTCCGGACACTTTTACAGTACATTTTGGCACCCCGAATTTAGCACTATATGCATTGGCTCCGAATCATGTCTTTGGTCAATAGTTGGGTTGCCCGGCTCCTGTTCTTACTACCTTACGTTCCGCTATATCGGCTAGGGTAGTAAAGGGAGCACTACTGCGATTGTGCCCTGGTTTACCCAAGTGTGCACCTCAATAGAGAAAGCCGAAAACTGACTATCATGATGCGGCGAGAGCCGGTCAGCTCTTCGAAGGTCTCAAATCCTTAGAGATTTTTTCCGCATTACGCGAGGGTAGGTACTTACCCGATCAAGTGTTTATAGCATCCTAGTCCGTATACTAGGGGCTGCGCCTATATTTCTATCTATCAAACTCCTATGGCTAAGTGAGGGTGCTAAAGCCGCACAGTCCGATTGCCTGGTTCGTCGTGCTAAATACCTCCTTCAAGGACCAAACAATTGGATCAAGAGTGTTTAGATTACATCTCGAACACCCCCGTATTTCCTACGTGGGGGCATAACACTACAAAAAAAAGACACATCCGTGACATTTTGGGTTGAACGAATTTTTTTCTGTCATACTTATGACACTTCTATGACGATAATTGTGACAAAACCCGGTATCATCATAGATGTGGTGGGCTCCTACTTCTATGACAAAAAATATGACAGACAACGGGCTTTTCGTCCTGGGCGGGACGGAGACGCAGCTGCATGACATTCTTTGGGCCGTCCATGACGGAAAGAACCGTGGTAGAAGCGAGGGCGAGGAAAATATCGGGGTGTTCCCAGTTACAGTGGGTGGTCGGGGCCGAGCGATGCACGTTTCTCTCATACACGCACGTGAGGCGTTGGGCTCTAACTGAACCCGAGTGAGGCGTTGGGCTCTAACTGAACCCGAGCGATTGCACTGCAGGCTATGCGTTACTGAACCCGAGCGACCGATCGATGGCTGTTAACTGAGCTCGATCGAGCGATTCCTTCGCTACTGCTGCTAACTGAAGCCGATTGATGCTGCCTTTGGATGAACAGTGAGCGTTGCTGGGGGGGGGGGTTGGATGAACAGTTCCCGGTGGGGGTGGATGAACATGACACTGTGGTGTTGCCTCTGGACGAACAGGATCCCGATCGATTGAGCCGGTTGGGGCTGGATGAACAGGACCCCGTGGAGAGCAGAATGAACAGGACCACCCCATGGAGGGCTGGATGAACAGTAGATGGTGGAGGGCTGGATAAACAGTAGCCCGTGGAGGGGTGGTTGAACAGGAGCCCATGGAGAGGGCTGGTTGAACAGTAGCCGGTGGAGTAGCGCACGGTGGAGGCTGGATGAACAGGAGCCCGTGGATGAACAGTCGCAGGTGGAGGCTGGAGGAGGTCGACGGTGGATGAACAGTAGCCCATGGAGGCTGGAGGGGGTCAACGGTGGAGATGATCAGTATCCCGTGGAGTCCCGTTTTGCAGTACGCCACACCCCTCCCGATGAACAGGACCCCCGTTTCGACCGTAGTGCTCCAACACAAGTCTGTTTCCTCCGTTTTGCGGTACTCCACACCCCTCCCGATCAACAGGACCCCCGTTTCGACCGTAGGAGGTCCGTTTCCTCCGTTTTGCGGTACGCCAGACCCCTCCCGATGAACAGGATCCCGTTTCGACCGTGGCCGGTCGAACACAAGGCCGTTTCGCCCATTCTGCGGTACCCTAGGCCTTGTTTCCATTGGTTGTTCCGTCCAAGCGCTCCCGATGAACACGACGACGCATTCCATTCCGACCCAGCCGGTTGGCTTCCCATGAACACGACGACGACGTTGTTTCTCCATTCCGCCCAGCCATGTACATGAGCCCTGGCCGTACGTATGCGCGAGTAGGCGTTCGAGACCCCGCCCGTATGTACATACGTGGCCGTATTTTCTTTCTTGCACACTGGCCGTTGTACGTACGTGTACATGCTACGTGCGTGCCTCTACTATGACACGTGCACGCCTCTACATCGACTAGTATGTACGTACACGTTCGCAACCAGAATGACAAAGCTACGCACGCTTCGACCAGGTGGGTCCCGACTGTCAGGCACTTCCTTGCATGCGAAGATGTAGCTGATGGGTCCCAGCAGTCAGGGGGCCGAATCGTTTTTTTTTCCGGACGCACTTCCTTGCGTGCGAAGATGTAGCTGGTGGGTCCCAGCAGTCAGGGGGAAACGTTTTTTTCGTGAAATACGGTGGCCCGTCTGGTGGGTCCCCGTTGTCAGGTGGAGGAATAATTATTTTGCGCGTAATAAGGAGGCACTTCCTTGCTGCGGCTGTGGACCCAGCTGTCAGCCTCTCCACGTACAGTCCATGTCCGATGGAAGCCGTTCCTTGACCACATTGACCACGCCGCGCCGAGAGCACCAGGGCGGTGGACGACGGCGAGGCCTAGGAAGGGGACGACGCGGAGCCGGGGAAGACGTGGCAGTGGAAGCCCGCGCGGAGAGGAATACAAGGGTTCACTTGTTCGGCTGCGGTGTGAGGCTATCGTCGCTGCAGAATAACAGGGGGTGTGGGTGAGTAGAGGGATGACCTGACCAGCGGTGGGAGTAGTAGGGGTGGTGAGGCCTCCGCGGCATCGCAGCCGGCCACGGGAGGTAGGAGCACGAGGCATGACCGGCGCTGGTTTGGGCGGCTGGAGCAAGAAGACCAGAGGTTGAAGAAGCACTACGGCCGTTGGATGGACATCGTACGGTCAATGGAGTTAGAATCATGCATACTGACTAAGTTGACAAAGCCCTCCATCCCCGTCAACTTAGTAGGCCCACAAGTCAGCCTCCCACTATACTAGGTCCCAGCTAGCAGGGGGAGTATTCATTTTTTTGTGCGTAATAAGGAGGCACTTCCTTGCGTGCGAAGATATAGCTGGTGGGTCCGAGCTATCAGCGGCGGTAACGTTTTTTTCACGAAATACAGAGGCCCTTTCGGTGGGTCCCAGATGTCAGGTGGAGGAATCATTATTTTGTGCATAATAAGGAGGCATTTCCTTGCGTGCGGCCGTGGACCCAGCTGTCAGCCTCTCCATGCACAATCCACTTCAAATGCATGTCGGTCATTGACCATGTTGACCAGGCCGCGCCGAGAGCACCAGGGCGGTGGACGACGGTGAGGCCTAGGAAGGGAACGACACAAATCCAGGGAAGACTCGACAGTTTCCCACGCGGAGGGGAGTACGACTGTACGAGGGTTTACTGGTTCGTCTGCCTTCGCCAGAGAATAACAGCAGGTGTGGGTGAGTAGAGGGATGGCTAGGCCAGCGATGGGAGTACGGTGGGGCGGTGAGGCCTGCGCGGCAGCACAGACGGCCGCGGGGAGGAGGGAGCAGGCAGTCCCGCCGGCGCTTTTTTAAGCGGCTGGAGCAGCAAGACCAGAGATTGAAGAAGCACGACGGCCGTTGGATGGAAATCTAACAGTCACTGCTTGTGTGTGAACCTTTTTTAGGAAAGGCTAAAATATGTGGAAAACAACATACAACCCATCTTCCATTATTTCTAATAATCTATAGCCCATTTGCTAATTCTTAATGTTTTTTGGAGCCCATATTCTTTTTGTTAGCATTACAGCCCATATTGTGGCCACGGTTAAAAAATTATATGAAATTTTGCATATTTCGGTGCGGTCCGAACTGTTTTTAATCCCGAAATTCCGAGTCACGTTCAAACTGATTTTAAAAATAAATAAATATCAATATAAAATCCAACAAATTGTCCACACATAAAAATCAATGCAATTTAAAATCTCAAAATGAAAAAAATAAATTTGAAACTAATTGCTGGTTTGATGTGTTTTAAAAATGTACAACCCATTTCTCATTACTGATTGGCCATTTTCTCGGCCAGCCGAATGAAGCTCTCCTTGTCTTGAAAGATTTGCAGCCCAACAGGCCTGACAAAGCGACTTACTTGGCAAATCACAAAAAAACTGGGTTGTGGTCGTGGACTCAGCTGCGGCCGTGGACCCAGCTGTCAGCCTCTCCACATACAGTACTCTTCCGATGGAAGTCGGTCATTGACCACATTGACCACGCCGCGCCAAGAGCACCAAGGCGGTGGATGACGGCGAGGCCTAGGAAGGGGACGACACGGAGCCGGGGAAGACGCGGCAGTGGATGCCCACGCGGAGAGGAGTACGAGGGTTCACTGGTTCAGCTATGGTGTGAGGCTGACGTCCCCGCAGGGCCTGGCTAGCGGTGGGAGTAGTAGGGGGTGGTGAGGCCTCAACGGCGGCACAGCCGACCACTGGAGGCAGGAGCAGGCGGTCTCGCCGACGCTGGTTTGGGCGGCTGGTGCAAGAAGAGCAACTATTGAAGAGGCAGCAGGACCGTTTGATTCTAATCCAACTGTTACTGCTGCTAGAATCATTTGTTGACTAAGTTGACAAGCCCTACGTACGCGTCAACCCAGTAGGCCCACAGGTCAGCCTCCCAACCGGTGCGCCCCAGATGTCAGTGGGAGGAATCATTTTTTTTCGCGTAATAAGGAGGCATTTGATTGCGTGCGGCCAGTCCAGCAGAGGGAGTAGGGTGGGCCGGGGAAGACTGCGCGGCATCACAACGGGCCACAAGAGGAGGGAGCAGGTGTTGGGGAACGTAGTAATTTCAAAAAAATTCCTACGCACACGCAAGATCATGGTGATGCATAGCAACGAGAGGGGAGAGTGTGATCTACGTACCCTTATAGACCGACAGCGGAAGCGTTAGCACAACCCGGTTGATGTAGTCGTACGTCTTCACGGCCCGACCGATCAAGCACCGAAACTATGGCACCTCCGAGTTCTAGCACACGTTCAGCTCGATGACGATCCCCGGACTCCGATCCAGCAAAGTGTCGGGGAAGAGTTCCGTCAGCACGACGGCGTGGTGACGATCTTGATGTTCTACCGTCGCAGGGCTTCGCCTAATCACTGCTACAATATTATCGGGGATTATGGTGGAAGGGGGCACCGCACACGGCTAAGAATATGATCACGTGGATCAACTTGTGTGTCTTTGGGGTGCCCCCTGCCCCCGTATATAAAGGAGCAAGGGGGAGGCCGCCGGCCCTTGTGGGCGCGCCAAGGAGGAGTAGGATTCCTACTCCTAGTTGGAGTAGGTTTCAACCTTTCCTAGTCCAACTAGGAGAAGGGGGGAAAGGGGGGAAGAGGGGAAGGAAGGGAGAGAGGGGCCGCGCCCCAAACCCCTTGTCCAATTCGGACTGGGCTTGGGAGGGGCGCGCGTCACCTCCTGGTCCTTCCCACTAAGGCCCATTAAGGCCCATTGCTTCTTCCTCGTATTCCCGTAACTCCCCGGTACCTCCGAAAATACCCGAATCACTCGGAACCTTTCCGATGTCCGAATATAGTCGTCCAATATATCGATCTTTACATCTCGACCATTTCGAGACTCCTCGTCATGTCCCCGATCTCATCCGGAACTCCGAACTCCTTCGGTACATCAAAACATATAAACTCATAATGAAACTGTCATCGAAACCTTAAGCGTGCGGACCCTACGGGTTCGAGAACAATGTAGACATGACTGAGACACGTCTCCGGTCAATAACCAATAGAGGAACCTGGATGCTCATATTGGCTCCCACATATTCTACGAAGATCTTTATCGGTCAGACCGCATAACAACATACGTTGTTCCCTTTGTCATCGGTATGTTACTTGCCCGAGATTCGATCGTCAGTATCTCAATACCTAGTTTAATCTCGTTACCGGCAAATCTCTTTACTCGTTTCGTAATTCATCATCTCGCAACTAACTCATTAGTTGCAATGCTTGCAAGGCTTATGTGATGTGCATTACCGAGAGGGCCCAGAGATACCTCTCCGACAATCGGAGTGACAAATCCTAATCTCAAAATATGCCAACCCAACATTTACCTTTGGAGACACCTGTAGAGCTCCTTTATAATCACCCAGTTACGTTGTGACGTTTGGTAGCACACAAAGTGTTCCTCCGGCAAACGGGAGTTGCATAATCTCATAGTCATAGGAACATGTATAAGTCATGAAGAAAGCAATAGCAACATACTAAATGATCGGGTGCTAAGCTAATGGAATGGGTCATGTCAATCACATCATTCTTCTAATGATGTGACCCCGTTAATCAAATAACAACTCTTTTGTTCATGGTTAGGAAACATAACCATCTTCGATTAACGAGCTAGTCAAGTAGAGGCATACTAGTGACACTCTGTTTGTCTATGTATTCACACATGTATTATGTTTCCGGTTAATACAATTCTAGCATGAATAATAAACATTTATCATGATATAAGGAAATAAATAATAACTTTATTATTGCCTCTAGGGCATATTTCCTTCAGCAGGCAGTCCCACCGGCGCTAGTTTAGGCGGCTAGAGCAGGAAGATCGAAGATTGAAGAAGCACATCGGCCGTTGGATGGACATCCAATAGTCACTGCTGCTAGAATCGTGTGTTGACTGACAAAGCCTTCCATAAACAAGTCAACCTCGAAATATATGGCGTGTACAGCCCATTTACTATTATTTTTATATTTTTTACTCATTTTCTAATTCATATGGAATTATTGCAGTCCGTTTTCCATTTTTAGAATTGCTGCCCATTTTCTGGTCGGTACCAGGGTTAAAAAAATTAACTAAATATGTGAGAAATTTTGAAAATTCGCAAATTTTTGCTGAGGAAAAAATATTCTTAATCCAAAAATTAGTAGCCATACTAAAACAAATTTAAAAATAAATTAGTACTATGTCATGTTAAATCCAATGAAATACTCCCTCCGTCCCAAAGTTCTTGTCTTAGATTTGTCTAAATACGGATGTATCAAGTCACATTTTGGTATTAGATACATCCGTATCTAGACTAATCTAAGACAAGAATTTTGGGACGGGGGGAGTATAAGATATCAATGAAGAACAAAAAAAGAAACTAATATCCCATTTGCTATAAAAATTTTGGAATTTTTAACCCCTTATGATATTACTTTTAACAGACACTGACCATACTCTTTGGCCAGGCTAGAATGCATCCCTCCTCATCTTGAAAGATTTGCAGCCCAGTAAGTCGGAGAAAACAAATAGCCTAGCTGGGTATTCTTCAAAAAGAAATACTGGGCTACCTATTTTCCCAAAGAAAAAACTACTGGGCTGGTCATGTTGTTAGACGGGCCACAGAGACCGCAAAACCCAATTTATAGCCTGCTCCTCCGAATTACTACTAAAAAAAGTTGTGCAATTCTGTCGTTAATTGACAATACGTTAAAAATGATGTGGGTCCCAGATATCAGCAGGGTGGATTAGAGTAAAAAAACGAGGGGTTCATCTGAGTAGTAAAAGAGGCGCTTGCTTGTGTTCGGGAGTGGACCTAGTGGGTCCGTACTGTCATACTCACAACTACAGTCCTCTCCCGATTCACTATGTTGACAGGGACCGTTTTAAAAAAAAACTATGTTGACAGGGCCGGACGGCGGCGCCGCGGCGAGCGCACCAAGGCGGAGGATAAAGTGCTGTCGCCAATGTGCTGGGCTGGATTGGACATTCTTATTGAAAAATAAAAATGGACCGGATCTATTTACGACGTTGACTACGATTTGCATGGGTCCGCTAATTGCAGGAAGAAAATGCTGGGAGAAAGAAGACTGGTCGCTATCTTTGCCGAAGAATAATATCGACTGAATGTAACGACACTATCATAGGAAATAATATCCTCCTATTAAATCGTGAATTTAAAAAACTGGTGCATGAGCATTTAGCTTTATTTATTTACTTACTTATTTATGTTTAGGGGACCTTGAGCATGTACCTGGGCCGGATTCATGTGAGAGCCTCCCTTCCAGTTAATTATGGGCTTCTCTATTGGGCCTTCATCAGTGGGCTGCATGTTACCAACAAGTGGAAAATGTGTTCCGTATGAAAAAGAGTATGCTCTACGTACGGTACGGGGCACTAAAGGATCGAACCATGCAACGACTTCCAAAACATTGTGTTTGTTGTTCTAACAACACATTTATTCAACCAACAGACAAAATATACTACTAATTGTACATTGAAAACAGCAGCAACAACCAGGGCTGGGGGTGCAACAGAAGCAGTAAGCAGGCCAGAAGAGTGAAGACGTAGCTCTCTCTTCCAAACCAAACATCATCCATCATTACAAAATGGCTACCAAAAAAGAACAAGTGTATGCATCAAACTAAATAAAGATCCTACTACACCAAGTGTACGCATCTAACTAACTGGCTCAGTTAGACGTTACTATTTATTAAGTTGTGGAGATTGGCTGACGGCTTGAACCAGATGGGTGCCTGACGGGGGAAACTCCAGCCAGCAGGTCGAAGTCTGATACTTGCGACCCTCTCTCCTACTTTGGGCTGCAGAGCGTGGCGGCACATATCAGGGTATGGTGCATGTAGAAACGCATGGTACGCTGTGTACACACAGTTTTGCCTGATGAACGAAACCGCGCTGCCATCATGATCCTTGCCATCAGTTATCTCCTGGTTAATCGGATAATTCAGTCCGACTGTAACATCCCAAAATTCTAAATTTTGGAATGTTATATTAAATAGATAGATTTGATTGATTGTTTGATTGATTGACTGAAAGTGAGTGAATTCGAAACTTTTTGAAAGTTAAATGAGAGGGAATAAAAGGACTTTCCCAAACTTTCATATTTGCTTTCTGATCTCCATGAATTCAAATTCTTTTCAAATACAAAACCCTTGAGCGAAGATGATATGACTTCTTCCATTTAAATTAAATGAAAGGGTATTTGAAAATAATTGAATTTCATTTGGAAATATTTCAATTCATAAACTTCATGCAGCTCAATGATTTTCATGAGAGAAGATAAAATGACTTCTTCAAATTATATGAAATATGAGTTGGGAGTTTCAAAGAATTAAATTCAAAGTTCTTTTGAATTTATTTTCAATTTGGAGTTATTTGAGTTTTATTCAAATTATTTTTCTCCAAAAATAAAATATATGGAAATTAGGGTAACATGATTCCCTACAACAGAAAATTGGAGAGAAATAAATTTGAAATCATTTTGATATTTTTAAAATGATTTTTATCGGATTTTATTAGACCAGTAGCACTCTTTGAATTATCTAAATTTGTGTGGATTTTATTCGGCATTATAAAAATTTGCGTATTGTAGAAAATCTTTTTCTGCAAATTTTGGTATATTATATGTCTATATAAAAATTTTATTTTATCTTTCCTATTCGGTTTTCCTTCTGTTTCTATTTAAAAAAAATTGTACGTGCGGCCCATATTTATTTATCGCCTACATGCGCAGTATAGTAGCTTCTGGCGCCCCATTGTTTTTTTTCTCTCTTAAATGGGCTAGGCCCAGCCAGCTTTTTTTTCTTTCTTAGGCCGATTTTGCTTTTTTTCTAAAAAAAAAAACTACAGCCGCAGCGTGCGCGTGCGGCCAGCCGAAGGCCTTTAGGCCCATCCGCCTCTTTTCTTCTCTGTTTCGTATATTTTCGTCTACGTTTAATCCCACATTGCCTAGCCTTTGATCCCTAAGCCTCTTTTCCACCAATAAATATAGACCCATAGAGCCTCTAAAAATCATCCGATTCGGGTTAAATCAATATTTTGGTTTGATTAGATTCATTTAAGAAAAATATATTTCTCCCCTCCGGCGCGATCTCTGAAAATTGTCTCTTCTTTTAAAAGTCGTCTTTTCTCTGCCTTATAAAGGTATCTTTTTTTTCTTCTTCTTATACTTCCGTAGTTTATTATTTTTAGACTAATACGATAGAATAATTAGATTATCAATTAGTCTACGTATTTATACGTTAGACCTAACCGTAGCTATTTTTCTTTTGTAAAACAGCTTGGCCTTAATTTTTTAAATAGCCATAACTTTTCACTCGTTTATCCAAATTAGATGAAACCAGCGCCTATAGCTTCGTCTTGTTTTCACCTATCCAGTGAACCTGTCACATCAAATTTTTGAAATTTTCAAATTTCAATTTTTTTTCAGATTCATATTCAAACTTCTTTTGAACATAACTTGAGTTTCGTAACTCCGATTTAGTTGATTCTTTTTGCAAATCGAAGCTCTTGACATAAACTTTCTGATAAGGCCAAATTCACTTAATTTTGGTACTGTTAGAAATTGTTTTATGTTGCAAGAGTTATTTGCTTGGTTTTGACGTTTACCGAATTGTCTTCTTTGTTCTTCCCGATCTTTTGAGTGATTGCTTATGTGTGGTTACTATTGCTTGTCTACGATAGATTAAATGGAGTGTGATGAGTAGAACTATCAAGAGTCATGAGTGTGAATCATGTTCATCAACATCGCAGGCAAGTTCACACTTTGATCATACCCTTTATCACCCAGTTTTTATGCATTAGTTCCAATCCTCAAACATTGCATGGTTAGGATGTCATTAACATGTGGGTTGGGAAGTAGATGATGAGGTAGAACCTATTGCCATTTTATTATCAAACCCCTCGGAGTTACTTCTACGTTATGCTTATATCGCTATGCTATGCACGTAGACGTGGATTGGTTTGAGAGAATTCATGAAAGATGTGAGAGATTAGTGTTAACTAAGGTTTAACTTAAGGTGGCTACTTTAATACACATCTGGGTGGATTGGTTGGGGCACCCTGGGGATATACCAGTGGACTTGCCCGGACACCTGGGGATATACCAGTGTTGTCCTAGGAGATCCCGGGGTTACCGTGTGATCATCCTATGGTTTGCCACCCAGGCTCAAAGGGATCATAAGATTATTCATGCTAGAAACTTTCGTGTGCAGCCACAAGCTATTATGGGCTCTAGCATAGTTGAGTAAGTTGCGTGAAGCTCTTGAAGAGATAGACTAGCAGGTAGTGGGTTGTAGGTGGTATAGTATATCCGGAGTAGAGAGTTAATGCTTCTAAAAGACTGTGTCTCGGTCATCCGTTTCTCAAACATCATGTAGTGCGAGAAATCCAACGGAGGAGATCGAGTCTTGTGGGGAAAAGTGCGCAAACCTCTGCAGAGTGTACAAACTAATCATGATTAGCCGTGTCCCCGGTTATGGACATCTTGGGTCTCTGGTACTTGGATTATCATATTGATCTTATCACGTCACTTAAATAATTTGTTGGGTTAATGATTATTATTTTGGGATTGAGTTGGAGGAACCTTCTCAATATTTTCAACCAACTTTGTAGTTAAATAAAATATATTCCTTTGCAGTAGGGAAAAATTGGCTTTTCGCAAAAACTATAACCATAGAGCTTTTCCACCAGCCAAATATGCATGTAGTGATAGCCTTTATTCATCATGCTCCTATGGTGTGAATTTGCCAGTACATTCAATGTACTGACCCTTTGTGGCTGCAACGTCTCATGTTGCAGGACTTCTTACGACAAGTAAGTGATACGTTAGGGTTACGATTTTTACACTCAACTTTGCCGTTGGTGTTGATGGGAATCCACAACCTTGTTGTTACTTCCGCTATTTGGATTTAGGTAATAGTATTTACGTTACTTTTACATGTGATTTACCTCTGTTATAAATCCTCGAGTACTGTGTGTGTTAGCATACCGATCCAGGGATGACACGTAAGCACAGAGACTTGACCGTCTGAGGTCGGGTCGCTACAAGATGGTATCAGAGCACATGTTGACTCTAGGACTTGACCCTAGAAACTGGCAAGCCCATAGCAAAGATTTTTCTCTACAACTTTCCCTTTCAAAAAGATCTTTTACCTCTCTTCTCTTCTGAGCTTATTCAAATATTCCCTTTAGTGAGACCATACCCCTTTCCCCTTTTGACCACACGAAGTTTCGGCTGATGAGACCACTTCAAGAAGTACAAGATATCGGACAACTGAGACCATTCGGAATGAAGAGGATTTTACCATACATTATAATAATGGAAACTGCAACGGTTGAAGACTCCAAAGACTAGGAGAATTTGAAGGCCCTGTACAATTTCTAGATTTGTATGACCTAGGAAGGCACCCCTTATGGAACTTGGCAGACTATGGAAGCTGTCAATACCCGAGATCAAGATGTATTGGAGAAAGACCGGAACATGGAGAGCTGAGAACTCAAAGTTTTGTCAAGAAAACCCTAAGGCAGGAGATATCAACTATGGAAGATGGCTCATGGCAATGACAAGGGCAGAAACACGGTTATCCATGATGTTATCGCCCGCTTATGCTATTGTCACCGTGCTGAGTTAAGCATGCATATGCATGGAAGGATTGGATGGTAGAAGCCTGATGGAGCATCTATCAGCAAGAGGTGAAGTTTTAACCTTAGCTAGTGTATCACCAGGATCTGGAGTGTTACATCAAGAAGTTAAGATGGACCTTCAGGAAGCCGTATTTTGACAAGGAGCATTTCGTGGAGAACTTAGGTCCAAGAAGCTGAAGTAGCCAAGCTGGAGGAGCAAAACCTCGAGATACCAGAGATTTGTCAGGAACTGAAGGACAGTAGGACCATGGTTCATGCGAAGGATGTTGAAACCAGAAGTTTGGAACGCAACTCCAGAATATTAAAGGACGTCACAAGAGACTTCGCGTCAATAGAGTTGATCTGGCAAAAGAACTTGAGAAAGACAAGCATGATCGGAAGAAGCCATTGGAGGCATGAACAAGGCTTGAAGAGTTTGGAGACATTGAAGATTTATTGACCTTTAGAAGACCAAACCCCTGTTATATGCCTACGCTAGATGCGATGTTTGTGAGCTGTCATTTGTTTGATGTTTTTCCGACAGCCACAGATAAAATCTGTCTTTTCAAAACCGTTGTTTGTATTGTGTGTATCCCTCTCTATCTCTCTTATCTCACCCCAAAACCCTTGGACCCAATAGAGGATGAATGGAGATGAGCTTGTATTTTCTGGATCGATGAGTCAATTGGACACGGACCGATGGATTCAGAACATGGAGGATCACATCAAGAATAACCCCGTAGTCGGAAAGGATATGACCCAGCATGCTTTTCAGTGCTTTTAAAGAGGTGCTGCTAATTGGTGGAGGATGTACCAAACCATGAATGGATGGCAAAGAGTAACCACTTGGAAAGAATTTAAGTTGACTCTACAAAGATCTCATCTTGTGTCCCAGAAGTTGAAGCCTTATGGAAAGGATATGAAGAAACCTTGTGCATGCAAGATTTCTGGAGAAATAGGACACACCCATAAAGAATACAAGGATGAATGCCCTAATTGTGAAGAAAGTCACCCAGCTGAATAATGCCCAACTAGGCAGATTACTTGTTTCTTGTGTGAAGGGACTACCCACTACCCTACTCAGTATCACATTTACCCTATGGTACAAAGAACTATCCAGCAGAAGAAAGAAGTAAAGAAAGGAGCCCTTATGGAAATTTTAGAAGAACCCTTGATGAAGGAAGATGTCAGGGACACACCCAAAGAAGAACCAATTAAACCCTGCACCAAGTCATGCTATTCATGTGGAGAAGAAGGACACATCTCCCAGAATTGTATGAATAGGGATCTAGTAGAATTCCCGACGGAGGAAGTAGAGTATGACCCACAAGAAATAGAAGCCATGATTGGCATGGAAAGGTCCAGGAAGAGAAGTAGATTGGATACTAGGAAGGACCTGAGCCATATCACATATTACATGTGCAAGGAGTCAGGGCACTACCTCAGCAGTTGCCCAAAAAGGAAACCTCGAGACTTGTCAGAAGTAATATGTTTTCGTTGTAATAGAGCAGGGCACTTTGCCAGAGAATGCCCCAAGGAGAAGGAAACTTGTGCTAGATAGTTGAGTTTGCAACAAAAGAAATGGAGTAGTAGAAGTGAGAACGTTTTCTTTTATATTGAGGTGTTGAGTTGAGACATGTAATGGAGAAGCGAGAGATTGTAATCATTGAGAATGAATAAAGTAGCATCGTTGGTACTGATATGGATTTTATGAGTTGTTACCCTATGAAGAAGAATTTTGACCATTTTTGAGGATATGAGAAATATGGTCTATGGAAGGTTTGTGCATTTTAAGGGTGGTAGTACCCTGTAAGAACCCTTGACCCCTGGAAAAGATAAGGATACTCCACTGAGTGGATTTCGGACAAAATGAATACGAATTTTGTCTCGATATGTGTGATACCCCAAGAGTGTGTGGGATGAAGTTGGAGACCGTCGGTTGTTTGGACCAGATGTGATCAAGGAGTCAGAAGAAAATGTTAAGTTTATTCAAGATAGACTGAAGGTAGCTCAGTCCAGGTAGAAGAGTTATGTAGACTCAAAAACTCAAGGAGGTAGTCTATGAAATTGGAGACAGAGCATGTCTTCGTGTGTCCCCTCTGCGAGGAGTTAAACGATTTGGAGTTAAGGGACAGTTAGCCCCGAGATTTGTAGGACCATATCGAGTTTTGGAGCGTATGGGAGAAGTTGCCAACAAGTTGGAGTCACCCGAAGGACTATCAGGAGTTCATGATGTGTTTCACATTTCCCAGTTGAAGAAGTGCCATGCAGAGATGGCCAGTATTCCCCTGTAAGGACGCTTGACCCTGGAAAGGATAATGATGTTCCACGAAGTGGAATATGGACTTCATAGGTATAAGTTTTATCTCGGTATGTGGGATATCCCACGGGGATGAAGAGATAAATTACTATTGGATATAAAGGAGGTATGATGTCGGAAATATGGATCAATGGAAACTCCATGATGAGTCTGAGTAATCATGTCCTAGTTTGATGCCAATAGAAGGAAGGAATACAATACAATTGGATGGATTTTAAGTATGCTAGGAAGATGGAAGTTGGATGTTGGAATAACGATAAGTTGCCCAGAGGATAAGTTCAAGGTTTACAAGTGATGAGATGGGCCATAACCCACAGGCCCCAGGACCTGCCAAGAAGCAAGCACACTCTTGCTGAAGGAAAAACCCTGAAAGAGGATATGCCCTTATCGATAGACGATTTTATAGGAGTAATGCAAAACCTGAGAGTTGTGAAGGAACGATAGATGTTTGTTTGGCTTGCAGAATCAATGGATTATTCCGAACGCAGTTCATGGACAAGAGAAATTCTGCAATGCTTGTGAGGATGACTGAGTGTTAGAATGCGAGATTCGCTAAACCGTATACAAGGTAATGATTTGGGTGCGGGATGGATTGATCACCATACCGACTTACTCTTATTATTCGCCTTGCTATATGGGATGGTAAATCTGAGTGACTTACCTATAGTAGAGAGACGACGATCAAAACCTTGTTTAAGCCTTAGAATGGTATAGGTATTTTTCCCTTGTACAAGCCTTAGAACGGTGAGGATCAACCCAGACCCATTTCCTACAGGAGAAACCATAAAAGGTTGACCACCATGAGATATCGATAGTTGTTTAGTATTGGCGCCAGACCCGTCAGCTAAGAAGACCCAGTCACAGAAGAACCTTACCTAGATGAAAGACATAATAATTGAGGAAAATGTTATGCCACTATCGAAAGAGCCCAGATAAGGAATTATCCTGAAGATCTGAGAAGACCGACACTGCTAACAATATGGATGAAGTATATGAGTTTTGATGGAACCGTAACCATGCTTCTAAGGGTGGTAGCACCCCAAACCCCCTCTTGCGACAATTGATGGATTTTGAGAAGACCCTGACCCTAACCTATTACTTTCTAGCCTCTCCGAATCTCGAGGACGAGATTCATTTTAAGGATGGTAGGTTTGTAACATCCCAAACTTCTAAATTTTGGAATGTTATATTAAATAGATAGATTTGATTGATTGTTTGATTGATTGACTGAAAGTGAGTGAATTCGAAACTTTTTGAAAGTTAAATGAGAGGGAATAAAAGGACTTTCCCAAACTTTCATATTTGCTTTCTGATCTCCATGAATTCAAATTCTTTTCAAATACAAAACCCTTGAGCGAAGATGATATGACTTCTTCCATTTAAATTAAATGAAAGGGTATTTGAAAATAATTGAATTTCATTTGGAAATATTTCAATTCATAAACTTC